>NW_021682419.1:0-194 GCF_001412515.2 Diachasma alloeum | reverse complement strand
AAAAAAAAACATGTAGCAACAGTCCTCCATCAAGTGTCCTGGCAGGCGGCTGACCTGCGACTGCTGCCAAGTGGCCGACTCAACCGTCTAAGTCGTCACGGGCGCCATCTCGCGCAATTCCCCTACTCTAACTTCTATGGCCGTGCAATGCACACTTATTAATACATTAAATTAATTAAAAAATCAATCTAAAT
>NW_021682418.1:2104-2218 GCF_001412515.2 Diachasma alloeum | reverse complement strand
TTTTTTCATCCCTTAATCTCAATTAGGAGGGCAGAAGCGAATTTCTAATTCGCGGGCGAATAGTGAAATGTCACCGTGCGCCGCGAAACAATGATTTTTCTTACTGGCCCCTGA
>NW_021682418.1:0-1712 GCF_001412515.2 Diachasma alloeum | reverse complement strand
GTTAATTGATAGAGAATTTAATTCTCCGTCGAATTGCCTTTTTTTCTTCCCTTAATCTCAATTAGGAGGGGAGAGGTGAATTTTTAATTACCGGGAGTCACTGTGCGCCGCGAAACTATTATTTTTCTCACTGGCCCATGACTTTCATGGCAGTTTTTATTTTTTTGTTACAGAGATTAAGGGATGAAAGAGGGTTAATGGATGGGGAATTTAATTCTCCGTCGAATTGCCCTTTTTCATCCGTTAATCTCAATTAGGAGGGGAGAGGTGAATTTTTAATTCGCGGGCGAATAGTAAAAAGTCAGTGTGCGCTGCCAAAGAATCATTTTTCTTACTGGCCCTCGATTTTCATGGCAGTTTTTATTTTTTTGTTACAGAGATTAAGGGATGAAAGAGATGGATGGGGAATTTAATTCTCCGTCGAATTGCCCTTTTTCATCCGTTAATCTCAATTAGGAGGGGAGAGGTGAATTTTTAATTCGCGGGCGAATAGTAAAAAGTCAGTGTGCGCTGCCAAAGAATCATTTTTCTTACTGGCCCTCGATTTTCATGGCAGTTTTTATTTTTTTGTTACAGAGAATAAGGGATGAAAGAGGGTTAATTGATGGCGAATTTCATTCTCCGTCGAATTGCCTTTTTTCATCCCTTAATCTCTGTAACAAAAAAATAAAAACTGCCATGAAACTCAGAGGCCAGTAAGAAAACTAATTCTTTGGCAGCGCAGTCTGACTTTTCACTATTCGCCCGCGACTTGAAAATTCACCTCTCCCCTCCTAATTGAGATTAAGGGATGAAAGAGGGTTAATTGATGGCGAATTTCATTCTCCGTCGAATTGCCTTTTTTCATCCCTTAATCTCATTTAGGAGGGGAGAGGTGAATTTTCAAGTCGCGGGCGAATAGTGAAAAGTCAGACTGCGCTGCCAAAGAATTAGTTTTCTTACTGGCCCCTGAGTTTCATGGCAGTTTATATTTTTTGTTACAAAGATTAAGGGATGAAAGAGGGTTAATTAATGGAGAATTTAATTCTCCGTCGAATTGCCTTTTTTTCATCCCTTAATCTCAATTAGGAGGGGAGAGGTGAATTTTTAATTACCGGGAGTCACGGTGCGCCGCGAAACTATTATTTTTCTCACTGGCCGATGACTTTCATGGCAGTTTTTATTTTTTTGTTACAGAGATTAAGGGATGAAAGAGATGGATGGGGAATTTAATTCTCCGTCGAATTGCCCTTTTTCATCCGTTAATCTCAATTAGGAGGGGAGAGGTGAATTTTTAATTCGCGGGCGAATAGTAAAAAGTCAGTGTGCGCTGCCAAAGAATCATTTTTCTTACTGGCCCTCGATTTTCATGGCAGTTTTTATTTTTTTGTTACAGAGAATAAGGGATGAAAGAGGGTTAATTGATGGCGAATTTCATTCTCCGTCGAATTGCCTTTTTTCATCCCTTAATCTCATTTAGGAGGGGAGAGGTGAATTTTCAAGTCGCGGGCGAATAGTGAAAAGTCAGACTGCGCTGCCAAAGAATTAGTTTTCTTACTGGCCCCTGAGTTTCATGGCAGTTTTTATTTTTTTGTTACAGAGATTAAGGGATGAAAGAGGGTTTATTGGTGGGGAATTTAATTCTCCGTCGAACTGCCGTTTTTCCATTCCTTAACCTCAATTAGGAGGGGCGAAGTGAATTTTTAATTACCGGGAGTCACTGTGCGCCGCAA
>NW_021682417.1:1322-1496 GCF_001412515.2 Diachasma alloeum | reverse complement strand
TTTTTCATCAATTAACCCTCTTTCATCCCTTAATCTTTGTAACAAAAAAAAAATGCCATGAAAGTCAGGGGCCAGTAAGAAATATAATTTTTTCGCGGCGCACACTGACTATTCACCATTCGCCCGGTAATTAAAAATTCACCTCTCCCTTCCTAATTGAGATTAAGGGATAAA
>NW_021682417.1:0-1128 GCF_001412515.2 Diachasma alloeum | reverse complement strand
TAAAAACTGCCATGAAAGTCAGGGGCCAGTAAGAAAAATAATTTTTTCGCGGCGCACACTGACTTTTCACCAGTCGCCCGGTAATTAAAAATTCACCTCTCCCTTCCTAATTGAGATTAAGGGATAAAGAAAGGACAGTTCGACGGAGACGAATGGGGATTTACATTCTCCATTAATTAACCCTCTTTCATCCCTTAATCTCAATTAGGAAGGGAGAGGTGAATTTTTGATTACCGGGAGGCACTGTGCGCCGCAAAACAATTATTTTTCTTACTGGCCCCTGAATTTCATGGCAGTTTTTATTCTTTTGTTACAGAGATTACGGGATGAAAGAGGGTTAATTAATGGAGAATGTAAATCCCCATTCGTCTCCGTCGAACTGTCCTTTCTTTATCCCTTAATCTCAATTAGGAAGGGAGAGGTGAATTTTTGATTACCGGGAGGCACTGTGCGCCGCAAAACAATTATTTTTCTTACTGGCCCCTGAATTTCATGGCAGTTTTTATTCTTTTGTTACAGAGATTACGGGATGAAAGAGGGTTAATTTTTTTTTTTTTTTATGCTTATTTTATATCGCTTCGAGTCTGATGAGACTATATGGCGATTGATCAAGACTTTAAAAATGGTTAGATCTCACCATTCTACCCGGCCAGGAATCGAATCTGGAACCTATCCGTTGTGAGGCAACGGCCTTAACCACTACGCCAGGCCACCGGGCTGAAAAGAGGGTTAATTGATGGAGAATTCAATTCTCCGTCGAACTGTTCTTTTTTCATCCCTTAATCTCAATTAAGAAGGGAGAGGTGAATTTTTAATTACCGGGAGTCACTGTGCGCCGCAAAACAATTATTTTTCTTACTGGCCCCTGAATTTCATGGCAGTTTTTATTCTTTTGTTACAGAGATTACGGGATGAAAGAGGGTTAGTTAATGGAGAATTTAATTCTCCGTCGAACTGTTCTTTTTTCATCCCTTAATCTCAATTAAGAAGGGAGAGGTGAATTTTTAATTACCGGGAGTCAGTGCGCCGCGAAACTATAATTTTTCTCACTGGCCCATGATTTTCATGGCAGTTGATATTTTTTTTGTTACAAAGATGAAGGGATGAAAGAGGGTTAGTTAATGGAGA
>NW_021682416.1:1792-6702 GCF_001412515.2 Diachasma alloeum | reverse complement strand
TTACTTTTAAAAACTTACATCTAATTATCATCTAAAAAAATATAAAATTTGCTTAAATCTAAAAAAACGAGACNAAAACAATTGTAATCCAATCGCATTGAGTTTTCAATTTTAAGAGATGTATTTTTAGAGTTAGGTTTTTTGAATAAAAACACGATATATCCTTCTTTTTCTTTATTTGAAAAACAAACCTTGAAAAATTTACTTCCTTGTAGCATAAGGATTGAAAAAAACAAAAAAAAGTTCACATTTTCTCTTTTATTTTGAAAAGAAAAATTTACATTTACAAAAAACTTACTTTTAAAAACTTACATCTAATTATCATCTAAAAAAATATAAAATTTGCTTAAATCTAAAAAAACGAGACTGAAAACTTACATGTAGCTTATATCTACGAAAAAAACTTACTTCTGGTATTAAAACTTAAATTTAGTTTACTTCTACAAAAAATTACTCCAATCGATAATCTAATCCCTATATACTAGCCTAAAAAATCGAAAGTATCTTTCTTCCTTTTAGTTTTTCAATCGTCGGGTTCAAGCGCACGTCGTTTTGTCTTATATCCGTAGGGGAGGGTTGCAGCGCCATTATCAAGCTTTCTTTTTGGCATCACGGCAAAATATTAGTCTCAAAATATCACACCGCAAAATATCACATGAAAAAATATCACATGGATAAATATCATAATATGAAAATATCATTCATGATAAATATCACTTTTTAAAATATCATATCATATCATATCATGTAATTGTTAAATTTTCAATAATATTAATTAATTTTTTTAATTTTCAATATATTCAATGATATTTCAATGGTTTTTCTTGATTTTTCGTCGCGTGAACACGGCCGTGTAATTCGCTCTTTCTCCGATAATTCATTACCACAATACGGCTATTTAATGCCATTTTCGGTAAGTAAACACTGCTGGGTGTTTCCATCATGTTTTGAGGTCACGAATAATTGCGGTGTATCAATAAAGTTTTTCTTCATGTACACTCGTAATTTGTGTTTTTTTAAAATTTGTTTATGATCATTTTGGTCTGTGATATTTTTTGTGTGTGATATTTTGATTTGTGATATTTTTTATTGGTGATATTTTGTTTCGTGATATTTTGAGGCATGATTTTTTGCCGGTGATATTTTGATATGTGATATTTTGCCGTGAAGCCTTCGTTTTGGGCCCGTCGCGCGGATAATCTTGCTCTCGGGTTTCGTGATGACGTCATGGTACATTGTCCGTCGTATATCCTTGTAGTTGATCTGGTAAGGCTCTACCTTATCGACAACGACGGCACGAATCGAGTCGTAGTGAATCTGTTTACGCGTCTCGTAATTAAGCCTAACCCCTTTTATTTTACCAACTTCTGCGATGGTTCCATTCGGTTTCTTTACACGATAAGTATAAAATTTAGGACCGCTTGAAACACAAGACGTAATAAAACTCCCTTCTCTGTAGCCCTCGACTTCATCGGTCAAATCACCTAGAAAATTCCCTAGTGATAACTCGTTATTTCCGTCGCTCACGTAAATAACCGAGTCTGTATCATAATACAAAAGGCATTCTTGCTGTTTTTCTAAATAAAAACATAACTTGAGACGTGCATGAGCTGTTGTATAGACCGCAATAACAACGTTGGCTTTGGTAGACAGTTCCGCAGTTTCGTTTAAATGTTACCAGGACATGAACAGAGTTTCGTTATCGACAGGGACAAACCCTGTCACTTCGATTTCTGGATTGAACATTATCTTAGCAAACTCCTCATATGTTCGAATAATTGCCTTTTTCGTTAAATTTTCTTGTTCTCCAAATTTACCCCAGAGACAGTTTGAACAATGTTTTGCTACTGCTCTCAATCCAGCATTTTTTTGAATTTTATCCTCGTCGAGTTTTATTCCCTCTCTCGCCGCATATTCGGCTATATATCTATCCTTGGATTCATCATCTATGCATTCTGCCGGCCAATCGGAAGCCTCTTGTTTGATTTTTAAAAAAAGTGTTTATATCCTCGGGAAATAAACCTCATTTTCGTGTCAGAAGATCATAACGTGTTGTTTTTTTATACTCCCAAATTTCACTAATTTCCAAAATTTTATACCCCACCTCTACAGCTTCACGGAGCTCTGGGGCGACCCAAGTCCCCAAAAACTCGCGGTCAGTGGGGTCATCATGAGGGCAATTGTCTTGCACAAAACCTTCGCAGCACGACCGACAGAGAGGAAACAATAGCTTACCGTGTGTTTTGACAGGTAAAACTGGGTGAAATAATCGTCGCGGGGGTAAAATACGGCATTTCACAAGTCCCTCTATCCGCGAAATATCATTAGTAGGATATATGAGCTGACAATCGTTCCCTACATGTACAGTGGGGTGATCGATAGGAAAAATCCCCGTCTTTAAAACATATGGATATAACGAACAAACGTCGACATATCAAATTTTTTCATTCTCTTTAACATCATAGTGTATTATGGTATTTCCCGTACGTCCACCGAAAAACGCGTCTCGAGGATCTAAAGCAACAAACATTTGTTCATCGATATTTTCAAGAAAATTTGACAGTTGGAGATCTGTCTTTTCTTATGAATAAAATCGCATTCCCACATTTCAACGACTTCGTAACCCAAGTTTTGCAATTCCCGTGTAATTGCTCCTGTTCTATCACATCGACTCTCTAATGTATCCTTATGGCTCAACTCTTTATCTCTATTAAACTTGAAACACCGTGGACAACCGTACCAATGACAACCGTGAAACTGATATGCCTATTTTTTTATTATTTTCAACATCTTCCCAATAACTATTCAGCCGATGCCCTGATTCCGTTCTGTGCTCGCGAGTCCGCCCGGCGTGTATTATTCGATGATTCTCGCAATGCTCGCGCCAGAGTAACCACTCAATTGCTACTTTTGATTGCGTTTTTCCTAAACGATAACCGCCCTGAGGTATAATACCTATCTGTTTTTCTTTCAAGAAATTTGTTTGAAAAATGCGCATACAAGTCGAAGCAATCGTTATACACTCTGTAAAAGGGCAAACATTCCCAGCATTCATAATTAACTTCCGAAACTCCACACACGCTCGTCTCAAAATTGTAACATCAAGTCTACAATAATGGAGAATTTCTTCACGAAAATTAAACTCATAATTTTCTGCTACTCGTTCATTATACCAAGCTAAGAATTTTTCTCGATCTTGTACATTCATCGTGTCCGCGGCGTAATATTTCTCATCAGGTATAGGTCCTACGTAGGGCTGATTCTCTTTTTTATTGACAAAATGTGGAAAATAACCTTTCGCAATATCTCCTAATCCAAAGGCCTTCGGTAAACTGACTAGAGCCATCTGGAAATAATTTACACTATCTATAAATTTATTATCCCCGAAATCCATCAAGATAATGTTTGTACCGTTAATAATTGCTTTAATTTCGGTGTTGATCCGACGCATAACATCTCTCAAAATAAATTGCGAGTCATATCCTTTCGCGTTGTGAGCAATGCAAACTACTTTTTTATACACCTTACCCATTGACGTGATGTAATTGACAAATCCACGCACAGGATCCTCATCATCAAAAACATGTTCTCGAGGATTACACACACTGCATCACTCGAGGATTACGCAAAGGGTTGGTATGTGTTGTGACGTGTTATTTTCCGTCACAAATGGCATTTCTTTATTCGATCGTTTCGCGTGTGGATTTCTAATTTAAAAATCACCAGACGGGAAGTCACCTACCGATAGCGAGAGTCACGAGAGAGGTTCAGTATATTTTGTTAATTATTTGTTTTGTATTGCCTTCTGTATTGTTTGAATCGAATCTGGCGCCGACATCGTGGGACTGAGGTGGCAATGTCTCCGGGAATCATCGAGGGACTTCGGGACACTTCGAGTTCGTGATGAGAGCCTCATGGGTCTTCGGATTGCCAGAGGTCGCCAGCTCTCGGGCAACTCGGCGACTCGCCAGCTCTTCGGATTGCCAGCTCTGGCAACTCTAGGAGAAATGTGACGTACGAGCCCGGCTGGTTCAATGTGGAAGGGAAAGTGAAGGATTTCACCGAGATCAGAAGGAGGTTGAGTTGAATCGTCCTTTGGTGACAAAATGGTCTGGAGAATGATTTGGAAGGAGGTCAGAGGACATTTGGATTTATTTGATACTCTGGGATAAATTATTTTTTATTAAACAACGTCTGAAAAGTCACTGCGCAGGCGCCGACGGACTTGGTTCGGCCATGTGAGTGACAGAGTCTAGTTCTTTGGAAACGGATTGGAGGAGTGAACGGAACGAGCAGCCAATGAGAGTCGTTGCCGCGTTTTCACGGTCCAGCGTGGTGTCGCTGGGAAAACGAACCTCACTTCCCGTTTGGTGGTTTCGCCATCCGTTGTGTTTGAGCAATTTGTGGAGTTCGATTGCGTAAATTTTGGAGTTTTGGGGAGCCTGAAGGCGCTCTGGAAGGAGGATCAGACCTGTGGAGGAAGCCCCGAGTGGATTTGTCCGGAGGAAGGTCCCGACGACTCGGATTTGAGGAGTTTTTGAGACGTTTTCCGGAGACATCGAGGTGGACTGCTGGGTGAGCGTGATGGCTACGACTTTGTATGACGCATCTGTGTGAATTTGTCGTGAGTAGGACCCTGGCCAATTTTAGAATTTTGAATAGATGTTCAGTGCGTCTTAGTCCCGTGGGACTTTTAGAGTTTCGAAATGATTGCCGGATAGAGTCCTAATCACTCTGATCAGTAATTGATTAGTGGGTCTTTTTCTCGTGCGTAATTGGAATCATTGTGTTTGATCATTCGATTTCGGTTGTCTTGCGACATTGAGTCATTTCGTAGAGTTTCGGGCTCTCGGGTTTCATGTTGCGAGTAACGATTATTTTATGAATATTTTGGTTGTTGAAAATGAGTT
>NW_021682416.1:0-247 GCF_001412515.2 Diachasma alloeum | reverse complement strand
CTCCTTTAGGCATTAAAGAATTTTAAGAGAATTAGAATTTAGAGAGAAAAAATTTCCGCTTCACCCAGCCGGGTGTTATATACACCTGCAGGGGCTGCAGTCACATGGAATTTTATCTAAAATGTGTCCGCACAGTCGAAACCATTGGCGCTCTGTACAATAGAGCCCACAAGATTCGACAAATCTTGAAACTCGTATCACATTTGATTCATTCCGCGGCCACCGGCTTCTATGATATTATTGTAGA
>NW_021682415.1:1086-1335 GCF_001412515.2 Diachasma alloeum | reverse complement strand
ATATTAATTAGCCAGCAAATGAATCACCTGAAAAACATTAAGAACATGCGGAGGTCGAGGAGGACATAAATTCCACTTCGAAACTATCCCTGTGACAGCGGGACTGCTACTGCCGAGTTACCCGCACAGGCAGTTCGCCCAGCCGTCAGATTCAACCGTGGCGGCATCCCTCCGTTGGGGTCGAACTACTTTTGGCTTGGGGTCAGTCTAACCCCGAGATCTGAGCCTCTACTTTAGTCAATCCTCTTT
>NW_021682415.1:0-1039 GCF_001412515.2 Diachasma alloeum | reverse complement strand
TTCTATCGCCGTTTATGATGCCGAACCTTTCAATATTTTCAATGATCCCTAGTTCAGATTTATATAAACTTGAGAATATGTATCCATCGATAGAAAACAGTGCAGATCATTCATTGAATACACTATTTTGCGTAAAGATGTTATGAGGTTTGGGATTTAATAAATATTCGGAATTCAAATATTGTAGAGTTATCAGTATTATATGGAACAATCCTAATATATGGAAATGAATTCCTACAAACATTATCCATCATCAAAAATCAATTAAATTCTAAAAACATTAGTCATTCTCTCCATCTTCACTCAATTTTCCATGGACAAATCCCAAATTCCATGGATGGTTCGAATCCCGGCTGGGCGAATCGGAATTTTTTCTTTCTAAATTTCAATTCTATTTGAATTTATTTAATGCCTAAAGGTGGTTAGGCGGCGTGCTGAGTTGAATTTGGAGTGAGAATTTCCGTGGTTCCCGGTAGCTTAGTCGGTAAGAGGGCCCGGCGCGGAACTGGGAGACCCGGGTTCGAATCCCGGCTGGGCGAATCGGAATTTTTTCTTTCTAAATTTCAATTCTATTTGAATTTTTTTTTTTTTTTAATACAGTAATACAGTCCTTATAATGAACAATAGAAGCAATTTTCCTTATAATAATGATATAATACATCACTCATTGGGAATTTCCTAGCTCATCACATTTGTGCGTTTTGATGTGCATATCAACGAGCGATATACAAGTAATAGTTAAAGATTTTATAACTAGAGTCATTACAAATAAATCACTCAGCACTGATATTTCAGATACGATATAATAGTCTGGTGTAATGATAAATGTTATAACAGTAACCAGCTGTGGAGAAGATTACAATCAAATACTTGCACCCTTTACATTTTTTATTTTTGGTTTTTTTAGATGCTAGGGAATTTTTAGTTTCGTCAAGTTTGCGGCATTTGATGATGGTAAAGTGGCGGCCGTGGGGGTCACCCTACTTTACATGCTGTTATGTCCTACCGAAGTAACTAGGAGGACAGTAGCGCCAATGAA
>NW_021682414.1:1073-1217 GCF_001412515.2 Diachasma alloeum | reverse complement strand
CATATCTTGTCCGACATCGCTGCTACAAACTCGGGTCTACAACTCGGGCCTTCAAATTGAAAGCCCGAGTTGAAGATCCGAGTTTGTAGCAAAGATGTCAGACAAGATTGAACAACAGTGTTAATTCATTCATTTACCCCCGCT
>NW_021682414.1:0-890 GCF_001412515.2 Diachasma alloeum | reverse complement strand
CGCTTCCGATTGATCATTGAAACGCGATCGTCAGAAATTGATATGTGGATGCGGATGAGTATTTTTTTCGTTTTCAGGTAATGGTGTGGAGTTGTACAGATCGATTCGCTCGCTTCACCCTCATTTCATTGAATTTTGACTTCTATGTAGGATTATCTTCTTTGAATTACTCCTTCAATTGTTGCATCCATGACGAAAGCATCAAAATGATGTGAAAATGGGTGCGTACGTGACACGGAAGAGGTTCGAGCGGACTGCGCCCGCCGCGCATCCTCCCGCGTTCACCTGGTGGACCATATTTCGGCAACGGATTGATGAATTTTGATTTAAAAAATTGATCATTATTTATTACACAAAAAGGAACAACTTTTGTCATGAACATTTTCTTCTATTTGCCAATGTTTCCCATAAAAAAAAAATCATCAAAAAAACCACTTAATTTGTTTATAACTATTAATAGCACGCACTTACATAAAAAATACCACCGGATTCGGATTTCTCATACCCGAAAACATAAGAAAACACCTCAAAACCTTACCGCACTAGAAGTGCACACGGGAAGGGGGTATTGCGTGTGGACTACTATATTACCTATAATATTTTTTTTTAATTCGGTCGCATGAAAACTAAAAACTAAAAATGAGAAAAACACAAAAATAGGTTTCTGTTATTTACATAGCAAAAGGTCTGAAATTTTGACAAGTTTAGTCATTTTAGTGTGCTTACCCTCATGGGAAGAACATATCGTCGCTCTTAAAGTAAAGGGGCGTAAGTGCCATTATTTTTCGATTTTTTTTTTCGATATCAAAGGGGCGTATGTTTTTTTTCTTCGGAAATGGAATTTTCTGTCTATATCTTAGGTTTTTCGTCAATTTTTTTTACGCCAAGTG
>NW_021682413.1:307-5415 GCF_001412515.2 Diachasma alloeum | reverse complement strand
ACCCACGAGCTATTTAGCCTCCCGTATCACATCATAGGGTATAAGAAAAGTCATTATTATGAATGAAATATTCACTCTTAAACCATAAGAGTGACAGATCTGGATTCTACAAACAATTTGCAATCGAATAAAAAAAATAAAAAAATTGAAAAATAAAAATTTGTCGGCTAGATTCATGGACTATCTTCATTAATTAATTAACAAAGACTCATTGACTCTTAAACGTTAAAAAGGGGTGTACAATGACCTGCTAACGAATTGCAAACGATTCGATAGGGTCATTTGTTTGAAAATCGGTTTTTGTCGGCTAATAGTATACTGCTATACCCGTAACACGTGGAAAATTTCGACCGTGCTGAAGAAAATATTATTTTTCTACTCAACCCTGATCAATAGACGACTTTTATCACCACGAGAGTTAACTATTAGTTACTTGAGGCATAAAAAAAAATTCAGCAAAAGATTTGCGCTTTTAGGGTATATTTCCTATGGAGTGAAAATTGTTGTGAGGGAATCGCTCATAGCGCGCCTAGTGACGGGTTAAAACAGACAATTGGATTTGTTATTTTTAGTGATTTCTTCAATTTCAATCAATTTTTTTCTGAATTGAACATTTGATTTTGGAATTTTGATTCTTGACTATCTCTGAATCTATTCTCGATTTTTGTAATAGTTGACAGTTGCATTTTTTATTCTCTATTGTCTTTCAATCGACTCAATTTTTTTGAAAATTAAGAGTTGGGTTTTTGATTCTCAATTGTCTTACAATCTACTCTCACCTTTTTTGGGAATTGAAAGTTGAATTTTTTTATTCATGAAAATAGGATTTTTTATTCTTAATTCTCTCTCAATCTACTTGAAAATTTTTGTGAAAGTTGAGTTAGATTTTTTGCTTCCAAATGGAACCCCTGATGTATTCGTCAAATCTGAAATTTTCATTTTTTGTGCCAGGATGAGTAATTTTGGTCTTAGGAGTTCGAATATCATGCAGTTTTTAGATCATGTCCGTATATATGTATGTATGTACGTATTTGAGTTTTTTTTTCAAATTTAGTTTTTCGACGATCATTCAAAAAATAATCACTTGTAATACCACAAGAGCTTCAAAATTATCGGGTATTTTCCGATAGGTTCGTTGCAAACAAACGAAGGAGTCAAGTTTTTCAGGTTAAAAAATCACGAGTGCGAAGCACGAGTGATTTTTCCTGAAAAACTTGACGACTTCGTTTGTATGCAGGGAACCTTGAGGAAAATGCCCGATTAATTTTGAAGCTCGTGTGGTATTCGGGGGATTATTTTTCCAATCCAAATGTCGGGCAATATAATTGGACCATGAGACGAAACTCACAATTGAGAAACGAAAATTGTATAATTAACACAACAGCATTCTCTTGTTGCAGTAATTGTTTAGAAGAAATATTACGGACTCAGTAATCAAAGAAAATTAATTTATTCAATTAAAAGCGTATCAACAGCTGAACTGTTATGCTACGAAAGACGATCACACGAACATCAGAACAGAGACGTTCGAATAGTTGAAATACGATCGTGTGCCTTTCGCATACTCCTCTACTTCCAACACATTCAATGTGTGTGTCAGCACTCAATGTGTAGTTTCTCTCATCACAAAAACTGGTAAATTGATTCCAAATTGTCTTCTTCGTTTTCTCCGTATTGACAGGAATATTCCCCTTTACTTTTTCATCAATGGTTTTCAGGGAATGAACTCCGAATCTACTCATTTCGAATAAAAATCGTCGGATTACCACAATTGAATTCAATCTGTCAGCTTGACGAGGGGTGAATTCGACTGCATAATGTTTTGTTTTTTATATAGCAACTACCAGACAAAATTATCAGTTGAAAACCCTGTAACTTGTACCACGTGATGTCGAATGGGCCAATTATATTGCCCGATATTTGAGTTGGAAAAATAATCGTCGAAATCTCTTCAATTATGGCTTAAAATATTCTTTTGGATGTTATATCGGTCGAGTTCGAAGATAGCGGCGATCGAATCATTTGCTTTGAAATTATAGCCTAAAAAGCATTTAATTGAGGTTTAGTGAGTTTAATCGCGGCTTAATCAGGGTTTAACCAAGGTTTCTTCAAGGTTAAATCAAGATTTAATCAACAGGTCCTGCGATCAAGCCAAGGCTGATCCACGGTCAACCCAAGATTGACCCATGGTCAAGCCAAGGTGGACCCGTGGTCAAGCCAAGGTTGACTCGTGGTCAAGTAGTGTTTCCCGATACCCAAAAAAATATCGATACTCAGTATCGTATCGAAGCAGATTACTTGGTATCGATACCACAAAGTATCGCCTTGGAAAATATCGATACTCGTAATATCGATCTTTTTAAAAATTGTGGATGACATTGGCAAATAGAAAAGAATTAAAGTTGAAGAATGTCGCGTTAAAAGACCTTAAACATTGAGATTCATTCACGTGAGGATATCCCAGTATTGTTTACAATTTGGTACAGACCATTCTATAGATTCCGCCACTTTCAACCATCAAATTTGACAATTAAATTACGCAAGGAAAAATTGAGATAAGTTATGAATATTCAGTGTCATTCACATTACATTTTGCACAGAATTATTATTTTCTTCATTCGAGGGTGGAACGTCATGAGAGTCACTAGGGAATGATCAAATTTCACGAGGGTTAAACTCTACGAAAGCCACAAGGGAGACGATTAAATTTCACCAGTCAACCGACACGAGGGTCATATGGGAATGGTCAAATTTTACGACGATCACAAGGGGATGGTCAAATTTCACGAAAGTGAAACGGCACGAGACAAAAGGAGATGGTCAAATTTCACGAGAGTCAAACAGCACGAGAGTCACACGGGGATGATCGAACTTCACAAGGGTCAAACGCCATAAGGGTCACAAGAGTGTGGTCGAATTTCACAAGTGTCAAACGTCACGAGGGTCTCACGGGGATGTGCCCGGCGCGTATCTGGGAGACCCGGGTTCGATTCCCGGCTGGGTGAAGCGGAAATTTTTTCTCTCTAAATTCTAATTCTCTTAGAATTTTTTTTTTTTTTTGTTGGTCAAATTTCACGGGATGGAAACGGCACGAGGATCACAAAGAGACGATCAAATTCCACGAGAGTGACCCGACACAAGGGTCACAAGAAGATAGTCAAATTTCACGAGGGTCAAACAGCAAGAGGGTCGTGAGGAGACGGTCAAATTTCACGAGAGTCAACCGACACAAGAGTCATACGGGGATGGTCAAATTTCACGAGGGTCAAATGTCACGAGAGTCACAAAGGAATAATGAAATGTTATGACGTTTGAATGTTTCAATGGTCATTTTCCACGAAGGTCCAACGTCAAAGGAGCGAGGAGCAAAGGATCACAAGAGTCACAAGGAAATACGATGCTTTAACGATCTTTAAGAATCACATGGAACAATCTCCAACTCTTTGTAGGAAAGATAATGGTGTTCATTATTCAAGTTTATTGAATTTTTCACGGAATCATATTTCGGGCCCTGGAAAGTTCAAAAATTGGCGATCTCCCTGTGACTTTCGTACTGACTCGTAAATTTGATCGTCCCCTTGTGACCCTCCCAGTTTGACCCTTGTGAAAATTGACCGTCCCCTTGTGTCGGTTAACTGCCGTGAGATTTGACCGTCTCCTTGTGACCCCCGTAAAAATTTGCCCCTCGTGGAATTTGACCATCCCCTTATAACCTTTGTGAAATTTGACCATCTCGTGGTGACCCTCGTGACGTTTGACCCTTGTGAAATATGACCATCCCCTTGTGACCCTCGTGCTGTTTGACCCTCGGGAAATTTGATCGTCCCCTTGTGACTCTTGTGACTTTTAATCCGTGTGAAACTTGATCGTCTCAATGTGACCCTTGTAACTTTTGACCTTCGTGAAATTTGATCATCCCCTTGTGACCTTCGTGACGTTCGACCCTCGTGATGTTTGACCCTCTTGAAATTTGACCATCCTCTTGTGATCCTTTTGTCCCTTCTGATATTTTGACCCCGATGAATCATCTTATTCTTGTAACCTCCCTGGTCTTTAAATCCGGTATGAATATTTTTTCGATTAATTTTTTTTTCTCATTACTTGTCCCTGAGAAAATATCGATCCCAACCCAGAAATATCGATACACCCAATATCGCGATGCGCAAATATCGATCCAAAATATCGAATATCGGAACAAAAAATATCGATACAAGTAAGTATCAATACTAGATCGGGAAACACTAGGTCAAGCCAAGGTTAACCCAAGGCCAAGCTAAAGTTGACCCAAAGTTGACCAAAAGTCAATGCAGAGTTGGCCCGAAGTTGACTCACGTTCAACCTTGATATTGATCTTTTTAGGCTCCAATGAATGGCTAGGAGTCGATTTTCACATTTTTCGCTTTTTTCGACTTCTGTTCCTAGTTAATTGTAAAAATTTCCGTTCACTAGAAATTTTATTTCAAATTATCTTTGAAAAAAAAAATACATTAAAATTGTCCAGGGATTAATTTTCAATTCCGAAAAAGTTGATTGGAAATAAAGAGATCACCAAGAATTACAAATCCAATTCTCAATTTTCAAAAAAGTTGATAATATTGAGAGGGGCTAGCATAAAATGCATTGTAGTCCTCGTTGCTCCAATCCTCAACTAACTCTCAATTTTCTCTCAAACACTGGAAATTATTGAAAGCTCAACTATCAACTTGGTTCGCCAGAGTCATTCCTATAATTTTCTCGAAATCCGGAAGATTTTCTTGGAATTTTCTCGAAAACCTAAGAATTTTCGAGAACCACATATGAAAAAATTTAATAGAAAAATCTTGCGAATTCGTTAATTTCTATTACAGTTTGTTTTGCATTTTCTACTAGTTTTTGGCCGATACTAGTAAAATGTTCAATAGAATATATTCAATAGAAAAAGTCAGTGCAATTCGATTTTCCTATGTAACTTATTCTCTTCAGATATTTTCTATAGAATGTCCTCGGCTCAAATTTTCTACTATTTTCCTTTTGTTCTCATCAAAAAAATCAAACAAAAAAAGTTAGAAAATTTGAGAAGAGGAAATTCTATAAAAAATATCTCAATAGAATAAGTTATATAGAAAACA
>NW_021682413.1:0-185 GCF_001412515.2 Diachasma alloeum | reverse complement strand
AAATGTTCAATAGAATATATTCAATAGAAAAAGTCAGTGCAATTCGATTTTCCTATGTAACTTATTCTCTTCAGATATTTTCTATAGAATGTCCTCGGCTCAAATTTTCTACTATTTTCCTTTTGTTCTCATCAAAAAAATCAAACAAAAAAAGTTAGAAAATTTGAGAAGAGGAAATTCTATAA
>NW_021682412.1:9099-10071 GCF_001412515.2 Diachasma alloeum | reverse complement strand
TGCCCTCAACATTTTTTGTGTAGAATTTTGATCTCTACAACTTTGTCTAATACGTTTTTGGACGCACAGCGCGTTATTCACGAGTTATTTCGAAACAACTGTTTTCAGGGGTAGTTTTTTGGCTTTTTCAATCCCCGCACAAACTTGGTGAACCTTAAATATCCGCCATTAGTTTCATATGCCCAAATCACAAATTCCTTAAAAAATGGAGCCTGTATCGCAAACATTCGTATGTTAGACCGACGTTCATTGGACTAGTCGGAGATCCATTCGGGATTTCTCCGCGCATTCGAAAATTCATTCCTCCGCTCCTACTTGAGATTAAGGAATGAAACCGTTGTCATTTATTGAGAATTTAATTCTCGATCGATCGGCATCGGCTTCAATCCTTCATCTCAATTAGGGTGGGAGAAATGAATTTTCCAATCGGGGGAGTCCCTCCGAGCTCACTCGACGTCGGAGAGCCGTTCGGGGTTTCTCCGCGCTTTTGAAAATTCANCGGGAGAAATTACTTTTCCGATTGGGTGGAGGCCCTCCGAAGAACGTTCGGGGTTACTCTGCGCTTTTGAAAATTCATTCCTCCGCTCCTACGTGAGATTAAGGAATAAAACCGCTGTCATTCATTGAGAATTTAATTCTCGATCGATCGGCATCGGCTTCAATCCTTCATCTCAATTAGGGTGGGAGAAATGAATTTTCCAATCGGGGGAGTCCCTCCGAGCTCACTCGACGTCGGAGAGCCGTTCGGGGTTTCTCCGCGCTTTTGAAAATTCATTCCTCCGCTCCTACGTGAGATTAAGGAATAAAACCGCTGTCATTCATTGAGAATTTAATTCTCGATCGATTGGCGTCGGTTTCATTCTTTTCTCTCAATTAGGGGGGGGGGAGGAGAAATGAACTTTCCAATCGGTGGAGCCCCTCCGGCTCACCGTTCGAGGTTTCTCCGCGCTTTTGAAAATTTATTCCTCCGTT
>NW_021682412.1:0-1178 GCF_001412515.2 Diachasma alloeum | reverse complement strand
GGATGGATCAGAATTGCGTGTTTTCTGCTCCTACACCCTATACAAGGTGAATTAAATTAATTTTTTTTGGCACTTTCGTTTTTCGCGATTATCTCGGAAACTATGAGAGATAGAGCCTTAAAACCTATTCCATTCGATTCCTGAGGAAATTTGGGTTCCGTATAGGCAGATGGACGGCTCAGAATTGCGTTTTTCCACTTCCTACACCCTATACAAGATGAATTAAATTATTTTTTTTTGGCTGTTTAGTTTTTCGCGA
The DNA here is from genome assembly GCF_001412515.2 of Diachasma alloeum. Classification (NCBI taxonomy): domain Eukaryota; kingdom Metazoa; phylum Arthropoda; class Insecta; order Hymenoptera; family Braconidae; genus Diachasma; species Diachasma alloeum. Next base: position 919 of record NW_021682412.1, on the reverse strand, counting down.
TTATCTCGGTAACTATGAGAGATAGAGCCTTAAAACCAAATTTGGGTTCCCTATAGGAAGCTGGATGGCTCAGAATTGCATTTTTCCAGCTCCTACACCCTATACAAGGTGAATTGAATTAATTTTTTTTGCACCCTCGTTTTTCGCGATTATCTCGGAAACTATGAGAGATAGAGCCTTAAAACCAAATTTGGGTTCCCTATAGGAAGCTGGATGGCTCAGAATTGCATTTTTCCAGCTCCTACACCCTATACAAGGTGAATTGAATTAATTTTTTTTGCACCCTCGTTTTTCGCGATTATCTCGGAAACTATGAGAGATAGAGCCTTAAAACCAAATTTGGGTTCCCTATAGGAAGCTGGATGGCTCAGAATTGCATTTTTCCAGCTCCTACACCCTATACAAGGTGAATTGAATTAATTTTTTTTGCACCCTCGTTTTTCGCGATTATCTCGGAAACTATGAGAGATAGAGCCTTAAAACCTATTCCATTCGATTCCTGAGGAAATTTGGGTTCCGTATAGGCAGATGGACGGCTCAGAATTGCGTTTTTCCACTTCCTACACCCTATACAAGATGAATTAAATTAATTTTTTTTGGCACTTTCGTTTTTCGCGATTATCTCGGAAACTATGAGAGATAGAGCCTTAAAACCTATTCCATTCGATTCCTGAGGAAATTGGGATTTCCCGTAGGCAGATGGACGGCTCAGAATTGCGTTTTTTCTCTTCCTACAGCCTATACAACATAAATAGAATTAATTTTTTTTGCGATTTCGTTTTTCGCGATTATCTCGGAAACTATGAGAGATAGAGCCTTAAAACCTATTCCATTCGATTCCTGAGGAAACTTTGGTCCCCTGTAGGCAGCTAGACGGCTCAGAATTGCGTTTTTCCACTTCCTACACCCTATACAAGAT
>NW_021682411.1:8344-11951 GCF_001412515.2 Diachasma alloeum | reverse complement strand
GATTAAGGGATGAAAAAATGGCAGTTCGACGGAGAATTAAATTCCCCATGCATTAACCCTCTTTCATCCCTTAATCTCCATAACAAAAAAATAAAAACTGCCATGACAGTTATGGGCCAGTGAGAAAAATAATAGTTTCGCGGCGCACAGTGACTCCCGGTAATTAAAAAGTCACTTTCCCCTCCTAATTGAGATTAAGGGATGAATAAAGAACAATTCGACGGTGAGTTAAATTCTCCATTAACTAACTCTCTTTCATCCCTTAATCTTTGTTACAAAAAAATATAAACTGCCATGAAACTCAGGGGCCAGTAAGAAAAATAATTCTTTCGCAGCGCACACTGACTTTTCACCATTCGCCCGCGAATTAAAAATTCACCTCTCCCCTCCTAATTAAGATTAAGGGATGAAACAACGGCAGTTGGACGGAGAATTAAATTCCCCATCAATTAACCTTCTTTCATCCATTAATCTCTGTAAGAAAAAAATATAAACTGCCATGAAAGTCATGGGCCAGTGAGAAAAATAATTGTTTTGCGGCGCACAGTGACTCCCGGTAATTAACAATTCACCTCTCCCCTCCTAATTGAGATTACGAGATGAAAAAAGGGCAGTTCGACGGAGAATTAAATTCTCCATTAATTAACCCTCTTTCATCCCTTAATCTCTGTAAAAAAAATATATAAACTGCCATGAAACTCAGAGGCCAGTAAGAAAAATAATTCTTTCGCGGCGCACACTGACTTTTCACTATTCGCCCGCGAATTAAAAATTCACCTCTCTCCTCCTAATCGAGATTAAGGGATGAAAAAAGGGCAATTCGATGGAGAATTAAATTCCCCATCAATTAACCTTCTTTCATCCCTTAATCTTTGTAACAAAAAGATGTAAACTGCCATGAAACTCAGGGGCCAGTAAAAAAAATAATTCTTTCGCAGCGCACACTGACTTTTCACCATTCGCCCGCGCATTAAAAATTCACTTCTCCCCTCCTAATCGAGATTAAGGGATGAAAAACCGGCAGTTCGGCGGAGAATTAAATTCCCCATCAATTAACCGTCTTTCATCCCTTGATCTTTGTAACAAAAAAATGAAAACTGCCATGAAAGTCATGGACCAGTAAGAAAAATAATTTTTTCGCGGCGGACACTGACTTTTCACTATTCGCCCGAAAATTAAAAATTCGCTTCTCCCCTCCTAAGTGAGATTAAGGGATGAAAAAAGGGCAGTTGATGAGGAATTTAATTCTCAGTCGAACTGGCTTTTTTTCATCCCTTAATCTCAATTAGGAGGGGATAAGTGAATGTTTAATTCGCGGGCGAAAGGTGAAAACTCACTGTGCGCCGAGAAGAAAATTATTTTTCTCACTGGCCCATGACTTTTGTCGTAGTTTGTATTTTTTTATTAGAGAGATTAAGGGATGCAACGGCGATCGATTGATGGGGAATTTAATTCTCCGTCGAACTGCCATTTTTTCATCCCTTAATCTCAATTAGGAGGGGAGAGGTGAATTTTTAATTACCGGGAGTCACTGTGCGCCGCGAAACTATTATTTTTCTCACTGGCCCATGACTTTCATGGCAGTTTATATCTTTTTGTTACAGAGATTAAGGGATGAAAGAAGGTTAATTGATGGGGAATTTAAATCTCCGTCGAACTGCCATTTTTTCATCCCTTAATCTTAATTAGGAGGGGAGAGGTGAATTTTTAATTACCGTGAGTCACTGTGCGCCGCAAAACAATAATTTTTCTCATTGGCCCATGACTTTCATGGCAGTTTACATTTTTGTGTTACAGAGATTAAGGGATGAAAGAAGGTCAATTCATGGGGAATTTAATTCTCCGTCGAACTGCCGTTTTTTCATCCCTTAATGTTAATTAGGAGGGGAGGGGTAGATTTTTAATTCGCGAGCGAATGGTGAAAAGTCAGTGTGCGCTGCGAAAGAATTATTTTTCTTACTGGCCCCTGAGTTTCATGGCAGTATATATTTTTTGTAACAAAGATTAAGGGATGAAAGGGGGTTAATTAATGGAGAATTCAATTCTCCGTCGAATTGCCCTTTTTTCATCCCTTAATCTCAATTAGAAGGGGAGAGATGAATTTTTAATTCGTTGGCGAATGGTGAAATGTCAGTGTGCGCTGCCAAATAATTATTTTTCTCACTGGCCCCTGACTTTCATGGCAGTTTTTATTTTTTTGTTACGGAGATTAAGGGATGAAAGGGGGTTAATTAATGGAGAATTCAATTCTCCGTCGAATTGCCCTTTTTTCATCCCTTAATCTCAATTAGAAGGGGAGAGATGAATTTTTAATTCGTTGGCGAATGGTGAAATGTCAGTGTGCGCTGCCAAATAATTATTTTTCTCACTGGCCCCTGACTTTCATGGCAGTTTTTATTTTTTTGTTACGGAGATTAAGGGATGAAAGGGAGTTAGTTGATGGAGAATTTAATTCTCTGTCGAATTTTGCTTTTTTCATCCCTTAATCTCAATTAGAAGGGGAAAGGTGAATTTTCAATTACCGGGAGTCACTGTGCGCCGCGAATCTATTATTTTTCTCACTGGCCCATAACTTTCATGGCAGTTTATATTTTTTCGTCAAAGAGATTAAGGGATGAAAGAGCGTTATTTGATGGGGAATTTAATTCTCCGTCGAACTGCCTTTTTTTCATCCCTTAATCTCAATTAGAAGGGGAGAGTTGAATTTTTAATTCGTTGGCGAATGGTGAAATGTCAGTGTGCGCTGCCAAAGAATTATTTTTCTCACTGGCCCCTGACTTTCATGGCAGTTTCTATTTTTTTGTTACGGAGATTAAGGGATGAAAGAGAGTTAGTTTATGGAGAATTTAATTCTCCGTCGAATTTCCCTTTTTTCATCCCTTAATCTCAATTAGGAGGGGAAAGGTGAATTTTTAATTCGCGGGCGAATGGTGAAAAGTCAGTGTGCGCTGCCACACAATTATTTTTCTTACTGCGCTGTGATTTTCATGACAGTTTCTTCCATTTTTGAAGTGAAACTTCTTTAGGGAGGGTACGAAAAATTTCAGCGCGACACGAAAAGTGAAAGGTTTTGAGGGGAACGGGTTAGTCAGTAAGTGGGGGGCTAGTCAAGCGTAGGGGAGCCGCGCGTGAGTGAAGAAAATCCGAGGCGACACGAAACATGTAAGGATCGGTAGTGGGGGTAAGCCTAGAGTGGGGCCGTACGCCTTGCTATGCCTGAGACCAGGGATGGGCATTTCGGTCTAGAGACAGTTTTTTACATTACGACGTGAAAAACTGGCAATTTATCTATAGAATGTAATAAATGTAAAAAATGTAAAAAACTCAAATAACTTGAAATTTTGACATTTGATATTGAAATTGAAATTTGAAATTGGTATTTTACATTTAAATTTTGAGTTTAAACGTGAAATTGAAATTCTAAATCAGGAACGCAAAATTGATATTTGAAATCTGCAATTGAAAATTGGGAAATTCTGAATTCTGCATTTTAAAATGATGAACTCTGAATTTTGAAATTTAGCACTTCTGAAATTTTGAAATTTTGAAATTATGCGATTCTGAAAGTTGAGATTGTGAAATTTGAAGTTCTGAAATTGTAAAATTT
>NW_021682411.1:0-2622 GCF_001412515.2 Diachasma alloeum | reverse complement strand
GATGTTCCACAGGCCCGTGCGCGCATGCGCAAATGGTCGGTTACAATGCTGTAGAGAGTGGGAGTGAGACGGAGACTTCTCTCTCGCACAAAAGGTTCTCATTCACGGCGCCGGATTTAAGGGTTGCAGCTAGAAAATTGCGTTTGACTTTGAATCCATAGGAGATTCGCGGGTACGATCAAGACAAAATTGGTGGTAAATTTTCTAATAAAAAATATGGAAGAAAAAAAAAGACATTCATCGATTCAATCTCAAGATATAAAGAGCAAAATATATTAAATTCGCTCTGAATAAATGAACAATTTATTGAAAAAAAAAACTGATATTCCGAATTACAAAAAAAAAATTCATTAACTTCAATTTTTTTAATGGAAAATATTTTTTTTCCCATCTGATCTTCACGCGGTTCTGGGGGATGAACGGTTGGGAATAGGGGTAAAGTCCCTCAACCATTTTTTGTGTAGAATTTTGAGCTCTACAACTTTGTATATCACGTTTTTGGACGTATAGCGCGTTATTCACGAGTTATTTCGAAAAACCAGTTTTGAGGGGTAGTTTTTTGGTTTTATCAACCCCCGTACAAACTTGGGGAACCTTAAACATCCGCCATTAGTTTCATACGCCCAAATCACAAATTCCATCAAAAATAGAGCCTGGATTGGAATCATTCGTATGTTAGACCTTCGTTCATTGGACTATAGCATGTAGAAGTGAAAATGAGCAACAGAGAGTCTCCATTGGATCGAGCAGTCTTATGGAGGGTATGGAGGGTAGCCACTCCCATCGAAACAGGGCGGTCTTTCGCACATTTAAAGGTTTACAGCATGTTTGTAAAATGTCATAGCACTTGTCAGAAAGTAAAAACAGATAACATCTGAGTGAAAATTTTTTCAAAATTTCAGCAAATTTTTTTAAATACAGCATATTTTCGATAGCCCCTGACCTCATCCCAAAATCTTTGATTGAATTGGATTGATTTTTACGATGAATATACGTTGGGGTTAAGCTGTATCACGAAAGTATCACGATTTGTAGCATGGGTATAAATCATCTCAATTATTGCGTTAATTTGTATCCATCTTTAATCTAAATCATCTCCTACATGGTGGGTAATCACCTCTTTGGGTTTAGGTTGAAAATTAGTCCTGTAATTTCTGGATTCGATCCCAGAGTACATTAGATACACTATTTCATACTATTTTTTTCATGTTAATCGACGAGCTCTTATTTTGCCACTCATTTTTGAGTGACAATGGCCTGTGCAATGTAAAAACATAAAGTTATAATTTCTATAATGCATTGTTTTTTTCTGGATTTTCAAAAATTAGAAAAATTTACAAGTTTTAGATTATGGGGTTTAAAAAAAATAACAAACACCTTTTATCTATGTGAACACTTTAATTGAAAAATCTCTAAGTCTCTACACAGTCAGGAGGTAGTTGACACTATGAATATCTATGAGAGACTGAAAGATAGTTGCTAGTGAGGCCCAGGGCTAATATAGACCTAGGAGGGCAATATAATTTCCACCCCCTGAAGCAAACGCTTGGACTTTCCTCTTGACCCGCCTGGTCGCCAGGTGTACTTGTGGGAAAAACCCACATTTGGGTAAAACCCCTCATTAAAAGTCCCGAGAGGACTTTTCCCCCATTTTACACTCTCAGGGAAGACCCCATAGCAACATAAAGCAATAAACTTTTTCTTAACATAAAAGAACTTCGGAGAGTGAATTTGGGTCTTGGGGAAAACCCCGAATTCCAACACACCCCCTCAAAATTCAATCGTCCTTATTCTAGCATAATATTTAATTTCTAGAATGAATTCAAAACTTCACTACTGTAGATTTCTAATCTTATGTACCTCCTAACTGTTTCCTGGGAACAAATACGTATGGTTTAGCATTTGCTACTTTGGATTAGGGAACCCCAGTAAAACCTAATCAAACCATTAAACAATATACATATATACATCATTAAACATCATCTTATTTTATATTCATTTTTCCTCTTAATTCCATGAACTTTGGTACTGGCAGTGGCTTAGTAAATATATCTGCTAACTGTTGCCCTGTTGAAACATATTCCAATTTAATTAATTTGTTATTGATTTGTTCTCTGGAAAATGATATTTTATATCTATGTGCCTCGTTCTTTTGTGATTTGTTGGATTGTTGGCTATGCTAATACAGTCGTTATTATCCTCATAGATGACTATGGGATCATCAATTCTCAATCCAATACTAGTAGCCAATGATTTTAACCACAGGGCTTCTCGTACTGCCTCAAAAAGGGCCATATACTCAGCTTCCGTAGATGAAGCTGCGACTGACAATTGCCTCTTTGTATTCCAGCAAATTGTACAGTTCTCGAATAATTGAACTAAATACCCTGTAGTACTTTTCCTTCCATTTTCATCGCTACCCCAGTCTGAATCAACATAACCAACTAGCACATTAACAAAATCGCTTCTCTTATACAGTAATTTGANCTAAATACCCTGTAGTACTTTTCCTTCCATTTTCATCGCTACCCCAGTCTGAATCAACATAACCAACTAGCACATTAACAAAATCGCTTCTCTTATATATTAATTTGAGATCAATTGTTCCTTTTAAATATCTAA
>NW_021682410.1:1054-1212 GCF_001412515.2 Diachasma alloeum | reverse complement strand
GCAAGTCGGAAAACGATAAACAAACCCGTTTTGCCCCATAATTTTCTCACTGAGCGAGAAAGAGCGGCAGGGGGGGGAGTCAATTCGGGAAATTGCTCACGAACCCATTCTGCCCCTTCTGTTGAATTTTGAAATCGATTATTTTTGGTTTAATTCGG
>NW_021682410.1:0-868 GCF_001412515.2 Diachasma alloeum | reverse complement strand
GGGGGGGAGTCAATTCGGGAAATTGCTCACGAACCCATTCTGCCCCTTCTGTTGAATTTTGAAATCGATTATTTTTGGTTTAATTCGGGCGAAGGGGTGGGGTGAACTCGGGAAATTGCAAACAAACCCATTTTGCCCCACTGTTTTCCTAATGAGCGTGAGGGGGAGAGGGGGTAGTCAATTTGGCAAATAGCAAACAGACCCATTTTGCCCCATTTGTGTTTTCTTTTTTTATGAGCGAGGGGACGGATGTCAAGTCGGGAAACGACAAACAAACCCATTTTGCCCCATTTGTATTTTTTTCTTTTGACCGAGGGGACGGATGTCAAGTCGGGAAACGACAAACATACCAATTTCACCCAATTATTTTCTTAATAAGCGAGAGGGGTCGAGGGGGGAAGTTAATTTGGGAAATGACAAACAAACCCATTTTGCCCCATTATTCTCTTAATGAGTGCGAGCGGGGTGGGGGGGGTGTCAACTAAAAAATGATAAACAAACCCATTTTGCCCCATGGTTTTCATAATCAGGGGCAGGGGTGGGTCAATTTGGGAAATAGGTAACAGGCCCATTTCGCTCCATTTGTTTCTTTGTTAATGAGTGCGAGGAGAGGGGGAGTATCAACTCGGGAAATGACAATCAAACTCATTTTGCCCCACTGTTTTCCTCATGAGCGTGGGGGGGAGGTCAATCTGCGAACTGGCTCACAGACCCATTTTGCCCCATTTGTTATTTTTTTTCTTAATGAGCGAGAGGGCGGCGGGGGGAATGTCGAGTCGGGAAACGACAAACAAACCCATTCCACCCCATTTTTCCTATTCAGCATGAGGGGGGAAACGTGAATTTGGGAAATGGCTTACAAAACCAT
>NW_021682409.1:1590-1736 GCF_001412515.2 Diachasma alloeum | reverse complement strand
TTCGATAATAGTTGCGATGATTTTCCGGCACTGTCACTCGATGAGGTTCAATGGCGTACTAAAGATACGACACACACGATCGTCCTCGTGCGTGTTCGTCGATGCCCGAAGGTTTCCGAGCGAGCCAAATTCGACATTTAGCCCGA
>NW_021682409.1:0-1536 GCF_001412515.2 Diachasma alloeum | reverse complement strand
TAATTTGCCGGAGGTAATTTGATGAGTTTTCTTTAATAAACAAATTACTATGCACTGAAAATTACACAACACAGAGTTTAATAAATAGATGATTTCCGAGTGGACTATATACAACTTAACAAAGAAAGATGATTTGCGATTAATGTTCGATAATAGTTGCGATGATTTTCCGGCACTGTCACTCGATGAGGTTCAATGGCGTACTAAAGATACGACACACACGATCGTCCTCGTGCGTGTTCGTCGATGCCCGAAGGTTTCCGAGCGAGCCAAATTCGACATTTAGCCCGACTGAAGGATGATTTTCAACAATGCCTCTTGTAAAAATTTTGGATCCTCAGGATATATCTGACGAGCCAAATGGGCAATTTGTGCACGATCTCGAGGATTTTTGAATACGACAATATAATTTGTATTCAATGAAATATCTCGCTGTCCTTTTCCTTGGTGGAATAAATTTTGAGATATAAACATAACACTGAGATTTTTGTGATGACTGCCTTTTGTGAATAAGTCGACTATTGCACCATTCGATGATTCATGCATCAAGTCGTCCACAACAACCAATTTTCGTTTATTATCATCAAAATCTCCGGATCTTGGTAAACCCTCTCGAAATCCGACAAAATTTTTGTCATAATCTGAATATCCATTCTGCCACTCAGCATAATAGAAAATCACTTTTTCAATCGGTGTATCACACATTTCTTTAATTTCTTTCAAAAATCTTTTAACAAAAAATGTTTTCCCACAACCTGTGGGTCCACAAATCATGGCAGTGAAGGGATGTTTCCACCTCGTATCCATGTTGCTGTCTGATTAAGCATTGTAAAAAACTCGTCATTTTATACACTTGTATAAAATATTCAAAAAGTAGTATGTATTTCAAAACGGCAGGGAGGTGTCGTAAGGCCCAAGCGTTTGACCTGCTAAGGGAGGCTATTACCTCATTGGTCAAGGACAATACGCGTAGGCGTGAACAGGTAAAATACTGAAGATATACACTTGTCCCCCTATGGCCAATAGTAGGGCACTGACTTTTTCCAATATATGCTGATTTTTTTCTCACTTAGCCACAGTTTCCTATAAGGTGTTCGGAATGACGGATCCAAACGATTTACCAGGGCCTAGTGGTGCTTCTAGAGGAAATACCCCACCTCTTGGAAGTGGATTTATTCGAGAGTTTTAGACCGGAGTTTTTTGATGTTCAATATGGTGGTGGTAAAAAAGTGATCAATGATCCTGAGGCGCTCAAAGCCATTGAAGACTTCAATCTAGATTTACTAGATCANTATACACTTGTCCCCCTATGGCCAATAGTAGGGCACTGACTTTTTCCAATATATGCTGATTTTTTTCTCACTTAGCCACAGTTTCCTATAAGGTGTTCGGAATGACGGATCCAAACGATTTACCAGGGCCTAGTGGTGCTTCTAGAGGAAATACCCCACCTCTTGGAAGTGGATTTATTCGAGAGTTTTAGACCGGAGTTTTTTGATGTTCAATATGGTGGTGGTAAAAAAGTGATCAATGATC
>NW_021682408.1:922-1050 GCF_001412515.2 Diachasma alloeum | reverse complement strand
TCTCTCTCTCTGTCTCTCTCTCTGTCTCTCTCTCTGTCTCTCTCTCGCTGTTTCTCTCTCCGTCTCTCTCTCTGTCTCTCTCTCTCTTTCTCTCTTTCTCTGTCTCTCTCTCTCTTTCTCTCTCTGTC
>NW_021682408.1:0-540 GCF_001412515.2 Diachasma alloeum | reverse complement strand
CGTCTCTCTCTCTCTGTCTTCCTCTATGTGTCTCTCTCTCTCTGTCTCTCTCTGTCTCTCTCTCTGTCTCTCTCTCGCTGTCTCTCTCTCTCTGTCTTCCTCTATGTCTCTCTCTCTCTCTCTCTCTCTCTCCGTCTCTCTCTCTCTCTGTCTTCCTCTCTGTCTCTCTCTCTCTCTGTCTCTCTCTCTCGCCGTCTCTCTCTCTCTCTCTCTCTCTCTCCGTCTCTCTCTCTCTCTGTCTTCCTCTCTGTCTCTCTCTCTCTCTGTCTCTCTCTCTCGCCGTCTCTCTCTCTCTCTCTCTCTCTCTCCGTCTCTCTCTCTCTCTGTCTTCCTCTCTGTCTCTCTCTCTCTCTGTCTCTCTCTCTCGCCGTCTCTCTCTCTCTCTCTCTCTCTCTCCCTCTCTCTCTCTCTCTCTGTCTCTCTCTCTGTCTCTCCCTGTCTGTCTCTCTCTGTCTCTCTCTCCGTCTCTCTCTTTGTCTCTCTTTCACTGTCTCTCTCTCCTGTCTCTCTCTCTGTCTCTCTCTATATCTCTCTCTCTGT
>NW_021682407.1:259-1198 GCF_001412515.2 Diachasma alloeum | reverse complement strand
TGCCTATCGCTGTTCGATTTCCCAAACAGGAAGCATTCAGTAAATTGTGGTGTTTTTGGTGTAAACCTACACAGAATGAGCTGGGAAATCGAATAGGAGCATCTCCATATTAATATCTCCCTTACATTTCCCAAAGCGGAACCATTCACAAAATTGTGTTGTTTTTGGAGTATGCAATATGCGAAATGAGCTGGGAAAGCGAATGGAATTACCTTCAAATTAATATCTGCGCAATATTGCCCAAACCGGAACCANAAATGAGCTGGGAAAGCGAATGGAATTACCTTCAAATTAATATCTGCGCAATATTGCCCAAACCGGAACCATTCAGAAAAGTGTCCTGTTTTTGGTGAAAACTTACACAAACCCACGCAAACCGGGCTGGAAAAGCGAATGTAATAATCTCCAAATGCATATCTCTGTTCGACTTCCCAAACAGGAAGCATTCAGTAAATAGTGGTGTTTTTGGTGTAAACCTACGCAGAATGAGCTGGGAAATCGAACAGGAGCATCTCCATATTAATATCTCCCTTACACTTCCCAAAGCGGAACCATTCAGAAAATTGTGTTGTTTTTGGAGTATGCAATATGCGAAATGAGCTGGGAAAGCGAATGGAATTACCTTCAAATTAATATCTGCGCAAGATTGCCCAAACCGGAACCATTCAGATAAGTGTCCTGTTTTTGGTGAAAACTTACACAAACCCACGCAAACCGGGCTGGAAAAGCGAATGGAATCATCTCCAAATNCGGGCTGGGAAAGCGAACGGAATAATCTCCAAATTAATACTGGCTAAATTTCACAAACCGGAACCATTCAGAAAATTGTTCTGTTTTTGGTGCAAACTAAGCAAAACCGGGCTGGGAAAGCGAATGGAATAATCTCCAAATGCATATCTCTCTTAAGTTTCCCAAACAGGGACCATTCCACAACATTGT
>NW_021682407.1:0-87 GCF_001412515.2 Diachasma alloeum | reverse complement strand
AACATTTAGAGAATGGTCCAGTGTTTGGTCCAAACCTGCGCAAACCGGGCTGGGAAAGCAAATGGAATAATCCGTAAATGCATATCT
>NW_021682406.1:786-1311 GCF_001412515.2 Diachasma alloeum | reverse complement strand
AACAGTTAGCAGATGCCCTTACGAAGCCACTCCCAACTACAAAATTTGTCCTGACCTGAGAACACAAATGGGCTTGGAATAATTATTGGCTCATTTTTATTCATTGTGAAGGGATGTAAAAAGTGTAAACAATTAGTGTGTAAATAGTAGTGGCCTGATTAGGTTTTTCTGGGTTTTCCCTAATCCTGCGCAACAAATGTTGGGCCATAGTAAGACTCCCAGGAAATGCAAGGAACACACATTAGTTTTAAGGTATATGTGGAATTATGAATATTATTATTTTATGATGTGAATGATATAATTATGATATGAGAGATGTACCGAATTAATTTTTGAGGGGGCGTGTTGGAGTTCACATTCCATGATTACAAAAATTAATTCTATATTTCACAGTATGTTTATATTATTATAAGAGAACATTTTTCTGATCCAAAACTCTGAGAAGAGCGTGGACGAATGTTTGGGCATTTGTAATTCGCGAAATTTCACAGACTCTTGTTGATGCGAGGGCATTCAATGAAAACT
>NW_021682406.1:0-478 GCF_001412515.2 Diachasma alloeum | reverse complement strand
CCACTGTGGATGCAGCTTGGGAGAAGTTATCAGAGAGCATGAAGAAGGATCCAAGCATTGCACGTCTACGTTATTGTCGCACTCATTGGCCCGCTTTGGCAGCGTCGTCAAGCAGTTTAATTCCTCCACCAATAGTAGAGTGCCCTCTGTGTCAATATAAACGTTGGTAGTGTATACAGAGTCTTCATGCTACCACGAGTTCTCCGAAAGAACAATCCCCTCCTCCAGTGAGATCACTGCTCAGAGTCTCCAATATAAAACCTCACCAGTACTCTCTTGAATTTCAATAATACCACTCGATAATTATCATCATTCATTTTCCCCAAATTGACGACTACAATTAAAAATTTTTTTGAATCAACATTTTGAAGATGTCAGAACCAATATCTTTTTTTATGTGGGACCAGACTTATCAATCGTTTGAGGATACAGCAGGAGCAGCTGATGCAGACACCTCCTATTATTGTCTCCTACACAA
>NW_021682405.1:284-2318 GCF_001412515.2 Diachasma alloeum | reverse complement strand
CATTATTTTGTGAGTCATTTATATGGTCTATGATCTATTAACACCAACAACTAATTTCATACCGAATGGTTTATTTTTTACATCATTTGTTAAAAAAAAATTGAAAATTTCCTGCTTGAAGACAAAAAAATTGTTTCTGCAAATTGAAAGCATTAAACAAATGATGTAAAAAATAAACAATCCGGTATGAAAACAGTGGATGTTGGTGTTAATAGATCAGAGACCATATAAAGGACTCCCAAAATAATGGAAATCACGAAGAAAATGATTTTTTATCAACATTGTCGAAAATACCTTGTAAAATTGTTTTTTAATGAATTTTTATTAACAAAACCGTCGCGAATATCCCAAAATGTTTCAGGACTTACCCCCCCCCCCTTAAATCACGTGTTTTTTGCAGAAAAAATTTTTCCCGGTCGAAAAAGTAGAATTTTGAATTGTTTTTAAATAAATTGTTAATAACAAACAACTGCGCATGAATTCCAACCGAAGACCTCGATATTCGGATTCAGCGGCTCAAAAACCATCGAATCCAATAAAAAAAAATTTTTTACACGAAATGTATGCAAATGACCCCCCAGCTTATGGACTATATCTAGACTCACCATTTTTTACCTTTTTGAGTTCATAGGAATGCAAAACAATGACGCATCTAAGAACACATTGAAGTGTTTACATTCCGGACTCGTGAGTGGAAGGAGTGGAGGAAACACTAGAGCCATAATAAATCATAATATATTGTAGTCCATGAAACACGAGGCACAGATATCAATGTGTTGTTAAACACCTGGATTTTTTTTTACAGAGTTTGTATCTCATTCGTAGGAAACTATGTAGGGGGGTTTAATCTTCCCAATGTTTGTGTGGGGGTGGAAAATACCTAAAAACTACCCTTGAAAACGGTTTTTCCGAAATAATTCTTCAACTACGCAAAATACGGAAAAAAACATGGTATACACAATCATAGAGCTTTAAATTCTCTACAAACAGTGTAGGTCACTTCACACCTATTTCCGACCGTTTATCTCCCACAGCCGCTTGATGATTTGATAGAAATTTTTTTTTCAATCAGAAAATTGAAATTAATATTTTTTTTCTGAATATTCATAATTTGAAGAAAATACTTTTTTGGCATTCCGGCCGTGAGGCAGCGCTTCACCGACGCTCCGCTCCGCTCCGCGTCCGTGAATCACTGCATACGTAGTCCAATGAACGAAGTTCTAACATACAAATGTTTGCGATACAGGCTCTATTTTTTATGGAAATTGTGATTTGGGCGTATGAAACTAATGGGGGATGTTTAAGGTTCGCCAAGGTTGTGCGGGGGTGGAAAAAACTACCCCTGAAAACGGTTTTTTCGAAATAACTCGGGAATAACGCGCTGTACGTCAAAAAACGTGGTACACAAAGTTGTAGAGGTCAAAATTCTACACAAAAAATGTTTGGGGCACTTTAACCTTATTCCCAACCGTTCATCCCCCAGAGCCGCGTGAAGATCAGATGGGAAAAAAAAATGTTTTCCATTTAAAAAATTGAAGTTAATGAATTTTTTTTTTTATTCGGAATATCAGTGTTTTTTTTTCAATAGCTTGTTTATTTATTCAGAGCGAATTTAAAATATGTTGCTATTTATATCTTGACATTGAATCGATGAATTTGTTTTTTTTTTCTTCCATATTTTTTATTAGAATATTTACCACAAATTTTGTCTTGATCGTACCCGCGGATCTCCTATGGATTCAAAGTTGAACGCAATTTTCTAGCTGCAACCCCTAAATCCGGCGCCGTGAATGAGAACGTTTTGTGCGAGAGAGAAGTCTACGTCTCACTCCCACTCCCTACAACATTGTAACCGACCATTTGCGCATGCGCGCACGGGCCTGTGGAACATCACGGACTGAATGCGATAAAAAGAATCATTTGAAGTTTTTCGTCAGCCGTTCACTCGCTCTCCCTCTCTCTCTCTCGCTCTCTCGCTCTCTCTCTCTCTCTCCCTCTCTCCCTCTCGCTCTCTCGCTCTCTCTCTCTCTCTCT
>NW_021682405.1:0-182 GCF_001412515.2 Diachasma alloeum | reverse complement strand
ACATTGTAACCGACCATTTGCGCATGCGCGCACGGGCCTGTGGAACATCACGGACTGAATGCGATAAAAAGAATCATTTGAAGTTTTTCGTCAGCCGTTCACTCGCTCTCCCTCTCTCTCTCTCGCTCTCTCGCTCTCTCTCTCTCTCTCCCTCTCTCCCTCTCGCTCTCTCGCTCTCTCTC
>NW_021682403.1:258-1033 GCF_001412515.2 Diachasma alloeum | reverse complement strand
CCCTGAAACATGTCCCTAGTATGTGGAATGAGACTAGGATAGTATTCATGCCCAAGCCGGGAAAAACCGGTTATATAAAACGAAAAGACTTCCGTCCTATAAGCCTCACATCCTTCATCCTGAAGACCCTGGAGAGGCTGGTNTTCCGTCCTATAAGCCTCACATCCTTCATCCTGAAGACCCTGGAGAGGCTGGTAGATAGACACATCAAGGCCGGGCCCTTGGCTGACAGACCCCTCTCCCCCTGTCAATATGCATACAGGGAGGGAAGATCAACAGATACCGCCTTACATCACCTGGTGGGACTGATTGAGGGACAACTGGCGGTCAAGGGTTTTGCCATAGGTGCCTTTCTGGATATTGAGGGGGCTTTTGATAGCACTTCGAATCCGGCTATAGATAAAGCCATGAAAGAACGACAGGTGTCCAAGACTATCATTGCTTGGACACACAACATGCTGAAAAACAGAAGACTGTCGGCAGGACATGGGAGGGCATGTGTGGAGGGACGTCCGACTAGGGGCTGTCCGTAGGGGAGAGTTCTCTCGCTATGGAACCTGGTTGTAGATGGACTTTTAAATCAACTAAGTGAGGCCGGCTTCCACGTCATCGGTTTCGCCGATGATGTGGCAGTTGTTGTGAAAGGCGGATTTCTGAGGGTGCTAAGAGACCTGATAGCAACAGCCTTCAATATCATTGAGGACTGGTGCAGGGAAACTGGCCTATCGGTAAATCCAGCCAAGACAACGTTCCTGGTTTTCACCAGAAATTATAA
>NW_021682403.1:0-152 GCF_001412515.2 Diachasma alloeum | reverse complement strand
ACCAGAAATTATAAACTGGAAAAGATCCAACCTCTGAAGCTAAATGGCTCGGAGATTAACTACACCAGCAGAGTGAAATATCTGGGTGTCCTCCTAGATAATGAACTCAGCTGGAAAGAACATATCTGTACTCAGAGAAATAAAGTGTTTAC
>NW_021682402.1:785-13968 GCF_001412515.2 Diachasma alloeum | reverse complement strand
CGCATTATCACCATTTGCTTTGTCCAATATCAGATTAGAATCATTGACACGAGAACTCGGTGGGCGATGATTGTTAGTTTGAGCGCAAGAAAGAGGCATCACTTCAGGAATGAATTTCTCCGATACAGTCGGTTCCTGAGTGTTCTCTTCCATGTCAATGAAAAGAGTACTTTCCATTACCCCTGCCTGATTGGCCCAACAACCGTCCGAATTCGTGCTGTGAGAATGTTGAGAACTACTCTGCGAACTTACGAAGGTCTGACTCATTACCTTTGAGTAGTCATGATCTGTACACCAAAGAGCTGCTCTTTTTGAACAAGGTTTACTTTGATGACTTCTGTTTGATGCCGCGCTACCCGATTTCGACTGAGAGTGCAATGACCGTATCTCTTCATCGGTTGGATATTCGCGAACAGAATCTACATCAGAAATTCTCTCATATGATCCATCTATTGCTTCTTCTGAAAGGTCACCGCCAATTTCAACGTTCCGCGCGATGTCGGTGAATCCAAACATAGTGTTCCACGGAATGCTAGCTTTGAACTAACGTGGGTAAATTACAGGGATTCTTACTATATTTCGGATCATGGGTCTTTTATTAGTCGTTTCAGTTTCTTCTTCAACACGTGCTTGTAGACAACTCTCTTGACTCGCTACTGCCATGACGCTTGCCCTTCTAGCTGATGTCATAAAGACTTGTTCAGCACTCGTAAGATCACCATCTTCGAGTAAGACAGTAGAAGGACGGTCATTGGTTGTGGTACGCAGCTCTACATCTATGTAATTAATCCCATTTACGGCCATGAGGTTTTCCACCTTGCTTCTTGGAAGTTGGGTAGGTCGGATCCGTTGATCTGAGTCTTTGCCATTGTTGAGATCATGTCCGTCGATATCCATCAATAAGTCCTCTTCAGTCAGATTTGTTCTCATCAGCCATGATCCACATGAGCTGCTTCCTTCCGAGTTTTGTACTGTAAAGGATGCTTCAGACCTGATTTCTCCCTGAGTGTTTTGCCTCAATTCTGCTACTTCTAACGTTCTTGGTGACATTCTCTGGGAAACTTGATGGCGATCACTGCTGTTCGCAGCATCTGTAACACCCCCCTCAACCATGCACTCGCTATCGCAAAATAAATTTATACTTACCTGCTCGTGACTCCTGTCCCTGACACTCCTGGTCCGGTTTCATCAGGTCCACTGGATTTCTCGGCGGTATTGGAGAGAATTTCCGTGGTTTCCGGTAGCTCAGTTAGAAGAGTGCACGGCGCGTAACTGGGAGACCCGGGTTCGATTCCCGGATGGGCGGATCGGGATTTTTTCTCTCTAAATTTTAATTCTATTTGAATGTTTTTCCTTGCTTCTTCCTGAATAAAGAAATTAGTTGTGTTGTAATGAGAAAAAATAGGACTAAATTACAGATTTAGGAGTATTTCTTAGCGAAATACGTTTGCAGAGCCGGTTTCTAAATGTGAACGGATCATATTGCCTTCCTTTGAGATGAGAATGCTCAAATGTCATTAATGTTTCCAAAAAATCACAAAATTTTATAAATTTTATTAAATTGTACTCAACGGAATTGATTTTTTCCTTTTCAAAATACTCGCCTGAACGGCTTCTAATTGAGTCGATGAAAAGATATATAACGATTCATACAACATTTTCGATATATGTCCTTTTTTTTCAAGTTTTCATGGCTGACGCACCATAACTTGAGAAAAAATGGAGACAGCAAGTTGAAATTTGGTATGATCATAGTTGTTATAATAGAAAAGGTTACTATTTTGGATGGACGCAAACGACGGAGCCGTTGGTGAGCTATGTAACCTTGTGTAAAAATATAGATTGTTAAATTTTTAATAAACTACTCAACGGATTTTATTTTTTCGTTTGTCAAAATACTCGCCTGGATGGGTTCTAACTTGGTTGAGTTAGAACTAATCGATCAAAGTATATATTACCATTCATCCTAAATTTTCGATCCATTTTCTTTCTGTTTTTTCAATTTTTCTTTCTTATACGAACGATAACTTGAGAAAAACTGCAGACAGCAAGTTGAAAACTATGATCATACGCTTTCGCGCGCGCTTTACTATTCGTTGGGGAAATGAAGAAATAGATTTTATTAAATTTCATATACTCATAGATGTTTTATAAATTTTGCTAATGCCTTACAGAAAATTAAGGGAATAAAAAGTGAAACATAAATGACTAATTTTTAATCTTCGATTAATTCTTTTTTTTTACTTTTTAACATAATCTGATTAAAATCTGTAATTGTTGAAAAATGAGGGGAGGGTTATGAATTAATTTCCTAGAAAACTGAAAAAATTTATTGAATTCTTCGGAAAATTTCATAGTTTTCAGATAACCGGAGAGCTTCAAAGATTTTTCTCAAATTCGTTGGGAAACCGAAGAACGGTCATGAATTTAGTAAAGTTTGTAATTTATCAATGAAAATCAAAGAAGCAAAAATTTATCATTTTCGCATATGTAAATACGAAAAAATTGAAATTTTTGTAATACCTGCCTCAAAAGTTCACTTTTCGAACGTGCGTAAAGTTCAGAGGTCGTGCGTAAAGTCAACTATCGTGCGTAAAGCTTCCCTTTACGCACTCGAAATTCACTTTACGCACGACCTGGTACTTTACGCACACCGTGCACAAAAGCAACCACTTTANCTATCGTGCGTAAAGCTTCGCTTTATGCACTCGAAATTCACTTTACGCACGACCTGGTACTTTACGCACACCGTGCACAAAAGCAACCACTTTACCCCCACTACGGTTCCGAACAGTGAACTCGGCAGGTATTACAAAAAATAGGATGTGTTACACGTGCGTGCGAAAAAAGTGGTTCTTTACGCACTTGTAACACAATATACTATTGGGAAATAAAGAATAATTGGAGTTGAAAAAATTTAGAAATACTTTTTTTTTTCTCATGGTCACCAATTAGGCAATGTAGATTGGTTTTGAAATAAAGATAAACTTCTCACATCAAAAAATGAACAATATGACGCAGATCAAATTTTTGGCATTTGAAGAATTTAAAAATACCAGTCATTTTTGTAGGCGACTACTTCACGTAACTCATTGGCCAGTCAGAAATAAGGATTAGCGGTCCGGCAATTTCGAGATATTTCGATATAAAACAACTTCACGTTTCTTTTAGCTGGAGTAAATAGGATCCGATCAATACCCGTGATTGTTGCAAAATAAAGGAAATGTTAATGCCTAAAGGAGGTTAGGTGGTGTATGAGGTGAATTTGAGAGTGAATTTCTGTGGTTCCCGGTAGCTTAGTCGGTAAGAGTGCCCGGCGCGTATCTGGGAGACCCGGGTTCGATTCCCGGCTGGGTGAAGCGGAAATTTTTTCTCTCTAAATTCTAATTCTCTTAGAATTTTTTTTTCTTTTTCGACAAGAGCAAACAATTTTTTGGCAATTATTCATGAAAATCCGTGAAGTTTGTCGAAAACTGAATAATTTTTTAGATTCTTTTCGAATGAAAAGGAAAACCAGATTCTCAAGACTTTCTCAAGAGTTTCTCAAGTCTTTCCTGAGGAATTGGCGAATTTTCTCGGTTTTATAAAAAAACCCGCGAATTATTTACAATTCTCTAGAAAAAAGAATGATTTTTTCGATTTTTTCAGGAAAATGAAGGATTCCCTGGAAAATCCCGGAATTTTATCGAATTCTCCAGAAAATAGAAAAATTATTCAGGAGTACCTCAAAAAGCGAAGAGTTCCCTAGAATTTTCTGTGTAATCTGATCATTTTCTTGAACTTCTTAGGAAACCGGAGAGTATTCTAGAATTATCTTGGAAACCAGTGAATTAATCCTAATTATCTAAAAAACAAGATAATTTCCTCGAGTCTTCTAAAAAATCGAAGAATTCCCTAGAACTCGCTCGAAAACCAGCGAATTTTCTAGAAAAGCTGAGAATTCTTTAGAATTGTCCAGAAAACAGGATAATTTCCTCGAATTGTCTAGGAACTCCTTGTATTCGCTCGAATTTTCTAGAACCTCTTTGCATATCTTTGAATTTTCTAGAAACTCCTTGAATTCGTTTGGAATTTCAACAAACTTCTTGCATTCCCTGGAATTGTTCTAGAAACTCCTTGAATTATCTCCAATTTTCAAAAACTTTGCTGCATTCCTACGAACTTTCTCGAAATTTCTTGAATTCCTCCAAAATTTCTAGAAACTTCTTAAATTCTGTCGAGTTTTCTTGTAACTCTCTGAATTTCTTTCAAGTTTCTAGAAACTTATAGAATTACTTTGAAATTTCGAGAAACTGTTAGCATTCCCTCGAGTTTTTTAGAAACTCACTGAATTTCCTGGAGATTTCTAGAGATTCCTTGAAATCCCTCGAAAATTCTAGAAAATCCTTGAATTCCCTCGAAAATTAGACAAATTTCATGCATTCTCTTCCATTTTCAAGAAACATCTTGAATTTCCTCGAATGTTGTATAAACTCCATGAGTATCCTCGAAATATCTAGAAACTCCTTGAATGTTTTCGAAATTTCAAGAAAGTTCGAATTACCTCCAAATGTATCGAATTTTCTAGAATTCCGATAAATGGCGCTAAACATAATGACCCCCCCCCCCATAATGAAACCATAAACGTATCCACGTCAAAATGACAGTGAATTAAATTTATTACATTCACCGAACAGAAAACAATGGAAAAAAAATAAATTGATGAAATTCATAAAATTACATGATGAATGAAAATCCAAAAAGGAAGAATCAATCAATTTTGTGCATGATAAAAATGAGCAAATGGGCAAATATTACGCAAAGAATAACCCGTGTAATAATTCGTGAGTTTGGTGAATTTGAAAATACCGCCTGTTTTTCACAGACCAATCAGAATTGAAGATTAGCAGTCAGGCAATTGCGAGATATATCGATATATTACTTAAGCGATTGGAGATATAACGATGTATCGAATGGATCTCCTTTTATAGGTAGAACACATTGCAAGTTTGGAAGGGCGCAATCGACCGAGCCGTTTCTGTTATATGCAACCTTTTGTGGAATTCTATTTTGTCAAATTTCTCAAAAATTACTATATCATTTCTGATTTGTACCTACAAATCCCACCGTATTTCTCTTCAATTTTTTGAAAATTAATCGCCAAAAACCCTAGTTGTCACATACATACATAAATACAAGTGCGATCAAAAACACATCATTTCTACACGTATCATAATATTATAGACAGTGACTATTCACAGTGACTATAGACACCCTCCACGGTCACTTTGACCGTGGATATACGGGACGTTTTTCCGTGGATTGAAGGTAATTTCTACCGTGGATGTATAGAGGAGATCGTGGACCCTCAACTTTTCCTTCTCAAATTTAATCTGGACAAAAAACTAGACACATCGAATCAATTGATAAGTGATATGCAGATAGTAGACTAGCAAATAATTTTCTCAAAATATGAATTCGTTGAATACGAATATCAGTCTAGATTAACGCAAATAAAAAATAAAATAAATAGTTGACTAAATGCAAATAAATGAAGAAATAAATCGTTTTTTACATTTTATGTGAACGTTTTCTGAACAATATTCATATTTGTCTAATGGGGTCCGAGTGCCAAAATATAGTACACATGATTTTAAGAATGATTTTCCAACCCGGGGAGACTCCAAGACCCCACTGGATAATGTTGTCACAACTGGTTTTCAACTCTACTTCCATAATTCAAAACCAAAGTTTATAACAGATATGTCAGACAAGATGTGAATGTTTTTTCAGCGAAAGACCAGGCCTCGAAATATAGTATATATATAATTCTAATGATGATTTTCCAACCAGGGGAGACTTCTAGACCCAAATGGACAATGCTGTCACAACTCTTGTTTTGAACTCTACTTCCAAAGTTCAAAACCAAAGTTCATAGCAGAGATGTCAGACAAGGTGTGAATTATTGATTGGGCGCGAATGCAAGAGCAGATATCGAAATATAGTGCAAATGATTCTAAGGATGATTTTCCAACCAGGGGAGACTTTTAGAGCCCACTGGACAATGTTGTCACAACTCTGCTTTTCGACTCAATTGTCAGAGTTGACAAGTAGAGTTCATTGCAAAGATGTCAGACATGATGTGAATTATTTTTTGAGCCCGAAGGGAAGGGCCAGTCTCGAATTATATAAACAGAGGTTAGAATTTATCATCTCTTACCTTTTTGGTCCCGATTTTCGTCTTTTTTTGGAAAAGACGTCGACGTGTTTTATCGTTGTGGCCACCTCCTGAGTTCCCTTGTCTTTTCGCCATAATTGCACTAACGAATTGCATTGAACACTGGATTGAATGTTATTCAACACTGCACAAAACACCCGAATACAATTATTTCTTGTAAAGAATGCCACAAGTTGATTCGATCACGTGATAGTATAGGCGCAATAAAGTGGCGCGCTTTTCTACCAATGAGTAAACGCAATTGGTAGAAGTGAGAACATTACTCGTCCACCAATAGAAGTAGGATAACAAGGAGCGAAGGGAGAAAAGTTTGGTTCTACTTCATTCCGAAATATGAAATGTTTCTTACTTTTTCTACCCAAAAAAATAGTTTCTATTGGACATTTGCCATGAAAAGGAAACTCCCATTGAAGCTACAGGATTTTTCAATAAAATTCCCCAAAAAATTCAATAGAATTTTCTATTAAAGTTCAAGAGAAATCCAATAGAAAATTTTAATGAACATAGCAACGTTTTCATGTTTTGTTTTTGACCTGTAAAAAAAAAGGAGTTCCGCCATGTGACCGTTAGAGCATTTGTTTTTCTAGCGTCAACACTTTGTACGTTGGCAGTACAACGTCAAGTAAACAAGCACAACAAAATTTTATAGAAAAACTAAACAAATTCATTAGAAAACTATATCGGATTTCAATTGAATTTATCCTAGTTTTTGGGCGATACTATTGAAAAGTTCAACAGAAAATATTCAATAGAAAAAATCAAAGAATTGGAATTTTCTAAATAACTTATTCTCTTCAGATATTCTGTATCGAATTTCCTCAGTTGAAATTACTAAAGTTGTTTTAATTCTAGAGTACTTTATGCTCATCAATTTTTTTTTCAGTATCGCCTTGTAAAAGATCTAATAATGAAAGTGAGCTTCACAAGAACTATCTCATCTATAATAATACGATCCGAATCGCGCGTTTTTGACTTTTTCTGAATGTCCGATCTCATGAAGTTACCGATTATGTTAAGAAAACTCCTATATTTCAATGAGAAGTCTGACTCGACCAGCTCGTCAAACGAAACGACAAAGACTTGAGCATCCCCAAAAACTAGCTATATCCCAACCTTACAAAATGAAGGAACTTCACTGCAGGTCTTCTTCTATTCGTTATACCTTCAATCCTAAAAGAGAGAGCGGGAAGCACCATTACTCCTCCCACTTTACCGCAAGTGGCACATCTGACGAAAGGTGGGGGACATAGAGGGGCACAGAAAATCCGGTTTTTGAAAAATTAAAGATGAAGAGGGGTAAAGAGACCAACCAAAGAATGGGAAAAATTATAAAGAGCTTGACTAATTACGCAAAATTTTTATGGGTATGTCGGTTCAGACGAAATAGGTCCCAAGAGCGTTACAGCCCATGTCATCCTGTGGGTATTATATTGTACGAGTAAGCTAAAAAACGGGTAATCTCGTCCGAATTACCTATACATGATTGTCGTCAAGCTATCGATGAAAGTTGATACTTTGCCGCGTGGAAAGTAAGTGGAAAGTAGATGTACAATCGAGATTAGATTAGTAGGCGTCAGACGAAAAAGTCCGTCTGACATCTCAAATGGAATGTAGTTCTTTCTGGGATCTAGCATCATGCCTTGTGTGATATCATATAATAGAAAAATATTCTCAGCACCATTTTCATAAAGTGACATTCAAGCTACAAAAATGTATCCTTATAATAAAAAATTTTTTTTTACTAGAAAAATCGAAAAATGTGGGGTTTTACCACCCCTCGCCCCTTTGCCCAACCCTTCACGAGTCGAATACTTATTGGGGGGTTGAGGGAGAGCCCCTGAAGATTTTGTAGTAAAAAAATGTAGTAAGTTTGCCACCCTTATAATAAAATTATTTTTTATACTAGAAAAGTTAAAAAATGAGGGGTTTTACCCCCCCTTGTCCCTTCACTCTACCCTTTATGAGTCGAATATTTNCCTCGCCCCGTTGCCCAAACCTCGATGAGTCGACTATTTTTAGGGGTAGTGAGCCCCTGATCATTTTGTAGTCAAAAAATTTAGTCAAGTTGTCACCCTTATAATAAAAATATTTTTTTACTATAAAAATGAAAAAATGAGGGATTTTACCCCATTTTGCCCTACCCTCGATGAGTCTGATATTGTTAGGGGGGTTGTGGGGGAGAATTCTTTAATGCCTAAAGGAGGTTAGGCGGTGTATGAGGTGAATTTGAGAGTGAATTTCCGTGGTTCCCGGTAGCTTAGTCGGTAAGAGTGCCCGGCGCGTATCTGGGAGACCCGGGTTCGATTCCCGGCTGGGTGAAGCGGAAATTTTTTCTTTCTAAATTCTAATTCTCTTAGAAGTCTTTAATGCCTAAAGGAGGAATGCGCAAAATTTTTATGCCCCTGAACATTCTTTTGTCAACAAATTTAGTCAAGTTGTCACCCTTATAATGAATTTTTGTTTTTACTAGAAAAATCGATAAATGTGAGGTTTAACCGCCCCTCGCCCTTTGCCATACCCTCAATGAGTCGAATATTTTTTGGGGAGTTGAGGGGCAGTTCTGAACATTTTTTAGTCACAAAATGTAGTGAAGTTCTCACCCTTATAATAAAAATAATTTTTTTAATAAAAAAATTAAAAAACGAGGGGTTTTACCACCCCTCGCTCCTTTGCCCAACCCTTCATGAGTCGAATATTTTTTGGAGAATTGAGGCAGAGCCCTGAACATTTTTTAGTCACAAAATGTAGTGAAGTTCTCACCCTTATAATAAAAATAATTTTTTTAATAAAAAAATTAAAAAACGAGGGGTTTTACCACCCCTCGCTCCTTTGCCCAACCCTTCATGAGTCGAATATTTGTTGAGGGGTTGAGGGAGAGCCTCTGAACATTTTGTAGTAAAAAAATGTAGTCAGTTTGCCACCTTTATAATGAAATAATTTTTTATACTAGAAAAATGAAAAAATGAGGGGTTTTACCCCCCCTTCCCCCTATACCCTGCCCTTCATGAGTCGAATATTTTTTGGGGAGTTGAGGGAGAGCTCTGAACATTTTTTAGTCACAAAATGTAGTGAAGTACTCACCCTTATAATAAAATTATTTTTTATACTAGAAAAATGAAAAAATGAGAAGTCTTACCCCCCTCGCCCCTTTGCCAAACCCTTCATGAGTCGAACATTTGTTGGGGGGTTGAGAGCCTCTGAACATTTTGTAGTAAAAAAATTTAGGCAGTTTGCCACCCTTATAATAAAATTATTTTTTATACTAGAAAAATGAAAAAATGAGAAGTCTTACCCCCCTCGCCCCTTTGCCAAACCCTTCATGAGTCGAACATTTGTTGGGGGGTTGAGAGCCTCTGAACATTTTGTAGTAAAAAAATTTAGGCAGTTTGCCACCCTTATAATAAAATTATTTTTTATACTAGAAAAATGTAAAAATGAGGGGTTTTACCCCCCCTTCCCACTTCACGCTACCCTTCATGAGTCGAATATTTTTTGAGGGGTTGAGGGAGAGCTCTGAACCTTTTTTAGTCACAAAATTTAGTGAAGTACTCACCCTTATAATAAAATTATTTATTATACTAGAAAAATGAAAAAATGAAGGGTTTTCCCACCCCTCGCCCCTTTGCCCAAACCTTCCCGAGTCGAATACTTATTGGGGGGTTGAGGGAGAGCCCCTGAACATTTTGTAGTAAAGAAATGTAGTAAGTTTGCCACTCTTATAATAAAATTATTTTTTATACTAGAAAAATCAAAAAATGAGGGGTTACCCCCCACGCCCCTTCACCGTACCCTTCATGAATCGAATATTTTTTGGGGGGTTGAGGGAGAATCCCTGAACATTTTGTAGTCCGAAAATTTAGTCAAATTGTCACCCTTATAATAAAATCTTTTTTTTGTAGAAAAATCGAAAAATACGGGGTTTTACACCCCGAGGGACCCCCCTCGTCCCTTTGCCCTACCCTCGATGAGTCGAATATTTTTTGGGGGGTTGAGGGAGAATCCCTGAACATTTTGTAGTCCGAAAATTTAGTCAAATTGTCACCCTTATAATAAAATCTTTTTTTTGTAGAAAAATCGAAAAATACGGGGTTTTACACCCCGAGGGACCCCCCTCGTCCCTTTGCCCTACCCTCGATGAGTCGAATATTTTTTGGGGGGTTGAGGCGGAGCCCTGAACATTTTTTAGTCACAAAATGTAGTGAAGTTCTCACCCTTATAATAAAATCTTTTTTTTGTAGAAAAATCGAAAAATACGGGGTTTTACACCCCGAGGGACCCCCCTCGTCCCTTTGCCCTACCCTCGATGAGTCGAATATTTTTTGGGGGGTTGAGGCGGAGCCCTGAACATTTTTTAGTCACAAAATGTAGTGAAGTTCTCACCCTTATAATAAAAAGTTTTTCTTTTACTAAAAAAATGAAAAAATGAGGGGTTTTACCACCCCTCGCCCCTTTGCCCAATCCTTCACGAGTCGAATATTTGTTGGGGGGTTGAGAGAGAGCCCCTGAACATTTTGTAGTCAAAAAATGTAGTCAGTTTGCCACCCTTATAATAAAATTTTTTTTTTACTAGAAAAATCTAAAAATTAGCGGGTTTACCCCCCCTCGCCCCTTCGCCCGACCTATCATGAGTCGAATATTTTTGGGGGGTTGAGGTCTCCCTCCCGGTAGCTTAGTCGGTAAGAGTGCCCGGCGGGTATCTGGGAGACCCGGGTTCGATTCCCGGCTGGGTGAAGCGGAAATTTTTTCTCTCTAAATTCTAATTCTCTTAGAATTTTTTTTTTTTTTGAGAGCCCCTGAATATTTTGTAGTCAAAAAACTTAGTTTGCCACCCTTATAATAAAATTTTTTTTTTCATTAGAAAAATCGAAAAAATAGGGGGTTTACTTCTCCTTGCCCTTTTACCCTACCCTTCATAAGGCGAATATTGTTTGGGGGGTTGAGGGAGAGCCCCTGAACATTTTGTAGTCAAAAAATTTAGTCAAGTTCGCACCCTTATGATAAAAATATTTTTTTTTTATTAGAAAAATGAACAAAATAAGAGGTTTTACCCCCCCTCGACCCTTTGCCCTACCCTTGATGAGTCGAATATTTTTAGGGGGGTTGAGGGGGAGCCCCTGAACATTTTTTAGTTGAATAATATAGTTAGATTGACACCCTTATAATCAAAATATTTTTTTGAGTAGAAAAATCTACAAATGTATGGTTTTCACCCCCCCTCCCACACCCCTTTACACCGCGCCNCCTCAACCCACCAAAAAAGATTCGACTCCCCCTCGCCGCCACCGACCCATTTTACCCCACTGTTTCTCCAACGCTAACCCTCTTCTCACCCCTTTTCATCCCCCCTTCGCCACAAACGACCATCTGACATCATTGCATGTCAGATGGCCGTTTCATTACGGGAGAGAGTGAGACAGTCTTAAAAATGACCGTTTCCTCCCACTTATGCGCTGTGACATATGAGACGCACCCGGGGGCCCATTTTGCTACGTACAATTCTGAGGCAAACTCCACATCAACTCGGCTCGTTTCCGAGTTAATCGTGGCGACATCTGCCAAATTTCAGTGGAGCTAAAATCTTCCGAAATTGACAGGTGATCACCTCAATTACGGGCATACATCTAGCGGGCGGAAAAACGCATTAAAAAATCCGATATTTTAACCAAAAGAAAGGTAAGAATATCCGACCTGTCGGCAATCATGGCTTAAGTGTGTGTTGCTTCAGTGCGAATTGTAATTAGTATTTGTTGTAGGAGCAGAATTGAGCCGCCATATTGTGTTGTGAACTGGAAAATTTGGTGAATTTAGTGGTGCATTATATTCTCTTAATTATATGCTAATCATTATTATCCGTCCCCGAGGCCTCATTTGCCGACATGTGACAGGTTATGTCCTTTCCTTTGACCCCTAAATTTGAATTTTACATTCATTTTTCCGCCCGCTATTAGCATGCCCGTAAACGGGTATAATGAGCATGGATTCTGGGGAATTCTGGGGAATCTAGGAATAAAAATAGAAAAAAAATTTCTGCAGGCCGGGCCTTAAGGAATGAAGGAGGGTTAATTAGTGGAGAATTTAATTCTCCGTCGAACTGTCCTTTTTTCATCCCTTAATCTCAATTAGGAGGGGAGAGGTGAACTTTTAATTACCGGGAGTCACTGTGCGCCGCAAAACAATTATTTTTCCTACCGCGCTGTGATTTTCATGACAGTTTCTTCCATTTTTTACAGAGATTAAGGGATGAAAGAGGGTTAATTGATGGGTAATTTAGTTTTCCGTCAAACAGCCTTTTTTCGTCCGAGAGAGGGAGAGCGAGAGAGAGAGAGAGAGAGGGAGAGAGAGCGAACGGCTGACGAAAAACCTCAAATGATTCTTTTTCTCGCATTCAGTCCGTGATGTTCCACAGGCCCATGCGCGCATGCGCAAATGGTCGCAACAATGCTGTAGCGACTGGAAGCGAGACGGAGACTTCTCTCTCGCACAAAAGGTTCTCATTCCCGGCGCCGGATTTAGGGGTTGGAGCTAGAAAATTGCGTTTAACTTTGAATCCATAGGAGATTCGCGGGTACGATCAAGATAAAATTTGTAGTAAATGTTCTGATAAAAAATATGGAAACAAAAAAGAAATTCATCGATTCAATGTCAAGATATAAATAGCAACATATATTAAATTCGCTCTGAATAAATAAACAAGCTATTGAAAAAAAAATACCGATATTCCGAATTACAAAAAAAAAATTTATTAACTTCAATTTTTTTAATGGAAAACATTTTTTTTCCCCATCTGCTTTTCACGCGGCTCTGGGGGATGAACGGTTGAGAATAGGGGTAAAGTGTCTTAAACATTTTTTGTGTAGAAATTTGAGCTCTACAACTTTGTATATCACATTTTTGGACGTACAGCGCGTTATTCACGAGTTATTTCGAAAAACTGTTTTCAGGGGTAGTTTTTTGGCTTTTTCAACC
>NW_021682402.1:0-588 GCF_001412515.2 Diachasma alloeum | reverse complement strand
TCAATTAGGGAGGGGAGAAATTAATTTTTGAATGAGAAGAACTTGTTCGGAGTTAGTGCGCGCTTTGAAAATTCATTCCTCCTCTCCTAATAGAGATTAAGAAAGTAAACCACTGTCATTTATTGAGAATATTATTCTCGATAGATAGATGTTGCTTTAATTCCCTGTTCGCAACTAGCTAGCGGGGGGGGGGNACTCGACGCCGGAGAGCCATTCGGGATTTCTCCGCGCGTTCGAAAATTCATTCCTCCGCTCCTACTTCAGATTAAGGAATGAAATCGTTGTCATTTATTGAGAATTTAATTCTCGATCGATCGGCATCGGCTTCAATCCTTCATCTCAATTAGGGTGGAAGAAATGAATTTTCCAATCGGGGGAGTTCCTCCGAGCTCACTCGACGTCGGAGAGCCGTTCGGGGTTTCTCCGCGCTTTTGAAAATTCATTCTTACGCTCCTAACTGAGATTACAAAATGAAACCGATGTCATTTATTAAAAATGCAATTCTCAATCTGTAGACTGAGTGACTGCGCGTTTTGAACATTCATTCCTCCTCTCCTAATAGAGACTAAGGGAATGAAACCACTGTCA
>NW_021682401.1:1219-2106 GCF_001412515.2 Diachasma alloeum | reverse complement strand
CCCATATATTTGACGGCGGATATGTGGAAGGATTTTAATTCAGCGAAAATTTGTTATATTTGTGGAGACATTTTCACAGATAAAGCNGAGTGGTTTATTGAACAATTGCGTGATTTAGCTGTAAAAGTGGATGCCGAACTGCAACGCAATGAGCCCATGTATTTGACGGCGGATATGTGGAAGGATTTTAATTCAGCGAAAAATTGTTACATTTGTGGAGACATTTTCACAGAGAAAGCAGTGAAGCACCGAGATCACTGTCATTTCACGGGAAAATATCGAGGCGCTGCTCATCCAGGTTGTAATTTAAACTACAAGGAGTCATGTACAATTCCCGTAGTTTTCCACAACTTATCTGGTTACGTTTCCAACTTTTTTATTAAGGCTTTAGCCAAACAATTTGAAGGTGTCGTGAAATTACTCCCCATCAACAAGGAAAAATATATTTCTTTCACGAAATCAGTGCAAACGACAAAAGTTCACCTGAGATTCATTGACTCNAGAGAAAGCAGTGAAGCACCGAGATCACTGTCATTTCACGGGAAAATATCGAGGCGCTGCTCATCCAGGTTGTAATTTAAACTACAAGGAGTCATGTACAATTCCCGTAGTTTTCCACAACTTATCTGGTTACGATTCCCACTTTTTTATTAAGGCTTTAGCCAAACAATTTGAAGGTGTCGTGAAATTACTCCCCATCAACAAGGAAAAATATATTTCTTTCACGAAATCAGTGCAAACGACAAAAGTTCACCTGAGATTCATTGACTCACTTCGATTCATGGCGAGCAGTATAGATGAACTATCATCATATTTATCTGATGATAGAAAAATCATTACTGCTAATTATTACACCAACTTGAACCAGTTTAAACTTGTCACGCGTA
>NW_021682401.1:0-1054 GCF_001412515.2 Diachasma alloeum | reverse complement strand
AGCAGTATAGATAAACTATCATCATATTTATCTGATGATAAAAAAATCATTACTGCTAATTATTACACCAACTTGAACCAGTTTAAACTTGTCACGCGCAAAGGGGTATTTTCATATGAGTATATGGATTCATGGGAAAAACTTGATGAAGGACATTTACCCGGGAGAGAACATTTTTATTCACAATTAAATGATGCTGACATATCTGATGAGGACTACAATCATGCTTGTAACATCTGGAGGAATTTTGACATCAAAACTCTGGGTGAATATTCCGATTTATATCTGAAGACTGATGTCTTATTATTGACAGATATTTTCGAAAATTTCCGAGAAAGTTGTTTTCAAGCATATAATTTAGATCCTCTTCACTATTATACTGCCCCCGGACTAGCTTTTGATGCCATGTTGAAGATGACGAAAGTAGAANGTATTCCCATATGAGTATATGGATTCATGGGAAAAACTTGATGAAGGAAATTTACCCGGGAAAGAACATTTTTATTCACAATTAAATGATGCTGACATATCTGACGAGGACTACAATCATGCTTGTAACATCTGGAGGAATTTTGACATCAAAACTCTAGGCGAATATTCCAATTTATATCTGAAGACTGATGTCTTATTATTGACAGATATTTTCGAAAATTTCCGAGAAAGTTGTTTTCAAGCATATAATTTAGATCCTCTTCACTATTATACTGCCCCCGGACTAGCTTTTGATGCCATGTTGAAGATGACGAAAGTAGAACTGGAGTTATTTCAAGACCCAGAGATGCTGCTTTTCATTGAAAAGGGTATCAGAGGGGGGTTATCTCAATGCTCAAATAGATATGGCAAAGCAAATAATGAGTACATGGGGGATGACTATAATCCTGAGGAGCCCAAGTCATACCTCATGTATTTTGANCATACCTCATGTATTTTGATGTAAATAATTTATATGGAGCTGCTATGAGCCACTATTTACCACAAAAAGGATTCACTCGGGTGCAAGATTGAAATTCACTCGATATTGAAAATATTCCCAATGATTCGAGTATTGGATACA
>NW_021682400.1:289-1299 GCF_001412515.2 Diachasma alloeum | reverse complement strand
TCATCACGTTCTAACGGAGCTGGCTAAAGAGATTCAACCATCAGCTCAAGCCCCTGGCACTAATACAAGTCGATTGGATGCTCTATTATTGGAAATTTTGAATGCAAAAACACCCAAGGATGATCATGAGAAATGGAAATTGTATAATGACGTTTTGAGACGCTATTTGTTTTATACACAGCAGAGTAAAGTACCTGTGCAAGAAACGGAGACCCCCGACGAGACGGGGTCTAGAGAACGAAACGATCCAAAAGCTATTGTAGCGACTATACCTGCGATCTTCCAAAGAAAAGCCTTGGGTATTTTGGAATACATCGATAGAGTAGACACTGGAAGAAAACTCAAGTGGGATGCAAGGGGACAAGTGACTTTGAATGGTCAATCACTTGATGGCGTGAATATTGTCGATTTAATTCAAGATGTGGTCAGAGCCCGTAAAACTTGTCAAGCTAAAGGCTGGGAACATTTTGCCGTGTATCTCCATAGTATAAATACACCTCGCGAGTTTAGGGGTAACCCTAAATTTCATCGTGTACCGCAAATACCCTCTAGTAGGCCTAAAATACAGCCTGAGATTTCGGAGGACGAAAGCTTTGAAGAGGAGGGTGGTACACCCCGCAGCTCGCTCGTGCACCGTACTCGTCGGAATTTGAAGAGAAGAGTGCGAGTTTTTTCTCCATACGGCAAAAAAGAAAAAAAGACCTCAGGACTTTCATCATGGCTTCAATTTTAGAAGAAGAGAAACTATCGGGGGCCTATTTTCATCCTCCAGAGCCTGTGGCTTATACGGGAGCACGAAATATTCTCACAAAATATAAGAATGAAATTGACAAAAATAAAATAAAAAATTAGCTAAACGCACAGAATACTTATACTCTCCATAGACACATCAGACGTAAATTTCCACGGTTACATTATACAGTGACAAACATTGATGATGTATGGGAGGCTGATTTGGTTGAGTTGAGATCACTAAAGACATACAATGATGGGATTTCATATTTACTTGT
>NW_021682400.1:0-157 GCF_001412515.2 Diachasma alloeum | reverse complement strand
GTGTTGCGCGTAATCCTGACATAAAAGCCGCAATCGTGGAACGTTTCAATCGGACACTGAAGGAGCGCATGTGGCGTTACTTTTCACATAGTCGAACATATAAATATATGGATGTGTGGGAACAAATTGTCGACTCTTATAACAACTCGAGACATTC
>NW_021682399.1:1954-2108 GCF_001412515.2 Diachasma alloeum | reverse complement strand
GTACCCGCGAATCTGCTATGGATTCAAAGTTAAACGCAATTTTCTAGCTTTAACCCCTAAATCCGGCGCCGGGAATGAGAACCTTTTGTGCGAGAGAGAAGTCTCCGTCTCGCTCCCACTCCCTACAGCTATTCACCCTACCGTTTGCGCATGC
>NW_021682399.1:0-1701 GCF_001412515.2 Diachasma alloeum | reverse complement strand
CGGATGAAAAAAAGGCTGTTTGACGGAGAACCAAATTACCCATCAATTAACCCTGTTTCATCCCTTAATCTCGGTAAAAAAAAGAAGAAACTGTCATGAAAATTACAGCGCAGTAAGAAAAATAATTGTTTTGCGGCGCACAGTGACTCCAGGTAATTAAAAATTCACCTCTCCGCTCCTAATTGAGATTAAGGGATGAAGAAAGGGCAATTCGACGGAGAATTAAATTTCCCATCAACTAACCCTCTTTCATCCCTTAATCTCTGTAACAAAAAAATAAAAACTGCCATGAAAGTCATGGGCCAGTGAGAAAAATAATAGTTTCGCGGCGCACAGTGACTCCCGGTAATTAAAAATTCACCTCTCCCCTCCTAATTGAGATTAAGGGATGAAAAAAGGGCAGTTCGACGGAGAATTAAATTCCCCATCAATTAACCCTCTTTCATCCCTTAATCTCTGTAACAAAAAAATATAAACTGCCATGAAACTCAGGGGCCAGTAAGAAAAATAATTCTTTCGCGGCGCACACTGACTTTTCACCATTCGCCCGCGAATTAAAAATTCACCTCTCCCCTCCCAATTAAGATTAAGGGATGAAAAAATGGCATTTCGGCGGAGAATTAAATTCCCCATCAATTAATCCTCTTTCATCCTTTAATCTCTGTAACAAAAAAATATAAACTACCAAGAAAGTCATGGGCCAGTGAGGAAAATGATTGCTTTGCGGCGCACAGTTACTCCCGGTAATTAAAAATTCACCTCTCCCCTCCTAATTGAGATTAAGGGATGAAAAAAGGGCAGTTCGACGGAGAATTAAATTCTCCATTAATTAACCCTCTTTCATCCCTTAATCTTTGTAACAAAAAAATATAAACTGCCAAGAAAGTCAGGGGCCAGTGAGAAAAATAATAGTTTCGCGGCGTACAGTGACTCCCGGTAATTAAAAATTCACCTCTCCCCTCCTAATTGAGATGAAGGGATGAAAAAAGGGCAGTTCGACGGAGAATTAAATTTTCCATTAATTAACCCTCTTTCATCCCTTAATCTCCGTTACAAAAAAATATAAACTGCCATGAAACTCAGGGGCCAGTAAGAAAAATAATTCTTTCGCAGCGCACACTGACTTTTCACCATTCGCCCGGGAATTAAAAATTCACCTCTCCCCTCCTAATTCAGATTGAGGGATGCAAACAGGGCAATTGATGAGTAATTTAATTCTCAGTCGAACTGGCTTTATTTCATCCCTTAATCTCAATTAGGAAGGGAGAGGTGAATGTTTAATTACCGGGAGTCACTGTGCGCCGCAAAAAAATTATTTTTCTCACTGGCCCCTGAGTTTCATGGCAGTTTTTTTTTTGTTACAGAGATTAGGGGATGAAAGAGGGTTAATTAATGGGGAATTTAATTTTCCGCCGAACTGCCATTTTTTCATCCCTTAATCTCAATTAGGAGGGGAGAGGTGAATTCTTAATTCGCGGGCCGAATGGTGAAAAGTCAGTGTGCGCGCGAAAGAATTATTTTTCTTACTGGCCCCTGAGTTTCATGGCAGTTTATATTTTTTTGTACAGAGATTAAGGGATGAAAGAGGGTTAATTAATGGAAATTTCAATTCTCGTCGAACTGCCCTTTTTTCATCATCTTCATCTCAATTAGGAGGGGAGTGGTGAATTTTTAATTAACGGGAGTCACTGTACGCCGCGA
>NW_021682398.1:937-1098 GCF_001412515.2 Diachasma alloeum | reverse complement strand
CGCAGTTTTTATTTTTTTATTACAGAGATTAAGGAATGAAACGGGGATTTAAGGATGGGGAATTTGATTCTCCATCGAACAGCAGTGGTTTCATTCCTTAATATTAATTAGGAGAAAAGATACGATTTTTGAATTAGCGGGCGAGTTGTCGGGAGTCACTG
>NW_021682398.1:0-836 GCF_001412515.2 Diachasma alloeum | reverse complement strand
GGGGAATTTAATTCTCCATCGAACAGCATTGGTTTCATTTCTTAATGTTGATTAGGAGCAGAGATACGATTTTTTAATTACCGGGCGAGTTGTTGGGAGTCACTGCGCCGAGAAACCTTTGAGTTTTTCATAGCGCCGCGACTTTCGTCGCAGTTTTAATTTTTTTATTGCAGAGATTAACGAATGAAAGAGGGGTTGACGGATGGGGAATTTATTTCTCCATCGAACAGCATTAGTTCCATTCCTTGATATTAATCAGGAGGAAAGAGACGATTTTTTCATTAGCGGGCGAATTAATGGGGAAGCGCTCTGCGCCGAGAAACCATAGAGTTTTTCATAGCGCCGCGACATTCGTCGCAGTTTTAATTTTTTCATAATAGAGATTAAGGAATGAAACGGGGGTTGGAGGACGGGGAATTTAATTCTCCATCGAACGGCATTGGTTTCATTTCTTAATGTTGATTAGGAGCAGAGATACGATTTTTTAATTACCGGGCGAGTTGTTGGGAGTCACTGCGCCGAGAAACCTTTGAGTTTTTCATAGCGCCGCGACTTTCGTCGCAGTTTTAATTTTTTTATTGCAGAGATTAACGAATGAAAGAGGGGTTGACGGATGGGGAATTTATTTCTCCATCGAACAGCATTAGTTCCATTCCTTGATATTAATCAGGAGGAAAGAGACGATTTTTTCATTAGCGGGCGAATTAATGGGGAAGCGCTCTGCGCCGAGAAACCATAGAGTTTTTCATAGCGCCGCGACATTCGTCGCAGTTTTAATTTTTTCATAATAGAGATTAAGGAATGAAACGGGGGTTGAAGGATGGGGAATTTAATTC
>NW_021682397.1:852-1482 GCF_001412515.2 Diachasma alloeum | reverse complement strand
CGGTTGGAACGTTTTCGTTGTTCTCCAGCGATCTACACATAATGGGATTCATTCAATAATAGATTAATGAATAAGATTTTTCGCAGATTATTGCGAGATTTAGATGAATGGTTTGCCTCCTTCAGTGACCATCAAAAATTGTCTCCAATCGACAATATCTTCCGATGAAATGAAACGATGTGAATGAATCAAGTATCAATTTGAATCTTTAAAAAATTAATCCAGAGTGAAAAAAAATCCCGGCATTCCACTCTGAGATTTCTCTCAGAGAAATTGTCTGTGTTTACCGAGAAAAAAAAACGTNTTTAAAAAATCTTTAAATCTTTAAATCTTTATCTTATAATCTTTATCTATCTTTGAATCTTTAAAAAATTAATCCAGAGTGAAAAAAAATCCCGGCATTCCACTCTGAGATTTCTCTCAGAGAAATTGTCTGTGTTTACCGAGAAAAAAAAAACGTTGTTCCTAGGAATCGATGTGTCTTTTTTAGGCAGCTGCATTTCTGAAATGCAATGAGCAAGCAATGTTAAAATTGAGTCATTTTGTAAAAAATTTCTAGTGACATGATCCTGAAAATCAAAGGAAAGTTTTGAATTCAGGAATGATGTCTGTAGGTTTCAGTAATATTTT
>NW_021682397.1:0-518 GCF_001412515.2 Diachasma alloeum | reverse complement strand
TTTTGAATTCAGGAATGATGTCTGTAGGTTTCAGTAATATTTTCGCGGAAATTCCGGGAACATTTATTGGGAATTTGTGAGCCCGGGGGGCTCCACCGATTAGAAAATTCATTTCTCCCCCCCCCCNTAGTCTCTATTAGGAGAGGAGGAATGAATTTTCAAAACGCGCAGTAACTCCGAACAAGTTCATCCCATTCAAAAATTAGTTTCTCCCCTCCCTAATTGAGATGAAGGAATTAAATCAAAGCGTACAGATTGAGAATTGCATTTTTAATAAATGACATCGGTTTCATCTCTTAATCTCAGTTAGAAACGGAGGAATGAATTTTCAAAAGCGCGGAGAAACCCCGAACGGCTTTCCGACGTCGAGTGAGTCCGGAGGGACTCTCCCGATTGGAAAATTCATTTCTCCCACCCTAATTAAGATGAAGAAATGAAACCGATGTCGATCGATAGAGAATTAAATGCGCAATAAATGACAGCGGTTTCATTACTTAATCTAAAGTAGGAGCGGAGGA
>NW_021682396.1:1255-1457 GCF_001412515.2 Diachasma alloeum | reverse complement strand
TTATGAGCATGTATCCCACTTATCCTCCCATCGACTCACAAACCTCCCAAATCTTTATCGCCCCGCTTCCAAAATCATTTCCAAAACCCAAAAAAAACAAATTAAAATTGGAATTATTGTTTTTTTTTCTTTGTTTTTCGTTTTTTTTATGTCAGTAATCACACACGTCATTCATCTCTCCTCCCATCAACTCACAAACCTC
>NW_021682396.1:0-1099 GCF_001412515.2 Diachasma alloeum | reverse complement strand
CCCAAAAAAACAAATTAAAATTGGAATTATTATTTTTTTCCTTTTGTTTTTTGTTCTTTTCATCCGTTTTTGATTTTCTTTTCATGTCGGTAATCAGACACGTCATCCATCAATCCTCCCATCGACTCACAAACCTCCCATCTTTATCGCCGCGCTTCCAAAATCATTTCCAAAACCCAAAAAAACAAATTAAAATTGGAATTATTGTTTTTTTTTCTTTGTTTTTCGTTTTTCTTATGTCAGTAATCACACACGTCATTCATCTATCCTCCCATCAACTCACAAACCTCCCATCTTTATCGCCGCGCGTCCAAAATCATTTCTAAAACCCAAAAAAACAAATTAAAATTGGAATTATTATTTTTTTCCTTTTGTTTTTTGTTTTTTTCCTCCGTTTTTGATTTTCTTTTCATGTCGGTAATCAGACACGTCATCCATCAACCCTCCCACCGACTCATAAACCTCCTATCTCCATCGCCGCGCGTCCAAAATCATTTCCAAAATCAAAAAAGGATATTAAAATTGGAGTTATAATTTTTTATTTTGTTTTTCGTTTTTTCCTTATCTCGGTAATCTGACACATCATCCATTTATCCTCTCATCAACTAACAACCATTTTTTTTCCATTGCTGCGCGTCCAAAATCATTTTCAAAAACCAGAAAACAAATAAAATTCGAATTATAATTTTTTTTCCTTTGTTTTTGGTTTTTTTCATGTCAGTAATCTGACAAGTCATTCATCAATCTTCCCATCGACTCACAACCTCTCCATCTTTATCGTCACGCGTCCAAAATATTTTCCAAAACTCAAAAAAGAAATTAAAATAGCAATCTTTTTCTTATTTGTTTTTCTTATTTTTCGATGTCGGCAATGAGACACGTCATCGAGACCTACTGAAAATAAAAGAAAAAAAAATTCTTCGGTTTCTTAATTTAAGTTTTTTTGAAATTAATTCTCCGCGATAATGGGCCGGTAGGGGTGGAGTGGGTAGGTGACGATGTACTACATAAAAAACCTTTTTTTTTTTAATATGAACATTTTGAAAAAACCTTTTTCGGCCCTGGAATAAGTAGTAACAGAATTAAAAAAATAAAAAGT
>NW_021682395.1:1096-1275 GCF_001412515.2 Diachasma alloeum | reverse complement strand
ATCGACTCACCAACCTCCCATCTTTATCGCCGCGCGTCCAAAATCATTTTCAAAACCCAAAAAAGAAATTGAAATTGGGAGTATTATTTTTTTTCATTCGTTTTTGGTTTTTTTCATGTCGGTAATCAGACACGTCATCCATCAATCCTCCCATCGACTCACAAACCTCCCATCTTTAT
>NW_021682395.1:0-838 GCF_001412515.2 Diachasma alloeum | reverse complement strand
TCATCCATCAATCCTCCCATCGACTCACAAACCTCCCATCTTTATTGCCGCGCTTCCAAAATCATTTCCAAAACTCAAAAAAATAAATTAAAATTGGAATTGTTTTTTTTTGTTTTTCGTTTTTCTTATGTCAGTAATCACACACGTCATTCATCTATCCTCCCATCGACTTAAAAACCTCCCATCTTTATCGCCGCACTTCCAAAATCATTTCCAAAATCCAAAAAAACTAATTAAAATTGAAATTATTATTTTTTTCCCTTTGTTTTTGGTTTTTTTCATGTCGGTAATCAGACACATCATCCATCAATCCTCCCATCGACTCACCAACCTCCCATCTTTATCGCCGCGCGTCCAAAATCATTTCCAAAACCCAAAAAAGAAATTAAAATTGGAAGTATTATTTTTTTTCATTCGTTTTTGGTTTTTTTCATGTCGGTAATCAGACACGTCATCCATCAATCCTCCCATCGACTCACAAACCTCCCATCTTTATCGCCGCGCTTCCAAAATCATTTCCAAAACCCAAAAAAACAAATTAAAATTGGAATTAGTGTTTTTTTTTCTTTGTTTTTCGTTTTTCTTATGTCAGTAATCTGACAAGTCATTCATCAATCTTCCCATCGACTCACAACCTCTCCATCTTTATCTTTATCGAGAAAAATAAAGTGTTCCGGAAAATAATGAATTTCCTTTGTCATTAGATCCCCGGACTTGACGCCGCTAGATTTCTTCCTTTGGGGCNAAAAACCCAAAAAAAACAAATTAAAATTTGAATTATTGTTTTTTTTTGTGTTTTTCGTTTTTCTTATGTCAGTAATCACACACGTCATTCATC
>NW_021682394.1:2097-4020 GCF_001412515.2 Diachasma alloeum | reverse complement strand
AAAATCATACAAAATATGTTTTAGTTGAATAGAAGGCTATCTGTGACGACTAAGGTGATTAAATTTCCATGGCTCGAGGTAGGTATCATCGTAACGAATATTAAAAAAAAAATGAACTTGGTCCTGTCATTCCGGAGTATTTACAAAAAAAAAACAATTTTTAGGAACACGCTGAATCTTAGAAAATACTCAACCGATCGGGCTGAAATTTCGCGCAGATCTGTGTCTCATTGGTACCAACTATGAACTGGAAAAATTTCAGTTTAGTTATAACCACTTTTATGAATTTATCGACACACTTATGGACAAACACATATATACACACTTATGCACACAAGCATACAGACATTGCCTGAAAAATATATCACGATGTTTCATACCATCCTGAATCATGTGCAAGAAAAATTAGAGAATTGAAAAAAAT
Organism: Diachasma alloeum; assembly: GCF_001412515.2. Classification (NCBI taxonomy): domain Eukaryota; kingdom Metazoa; phylum Arthropoda; class Insecta; order Hymenoptera; family Braconidae; genus Diachasma; species Diachasma alloeum. Next base: position 3,596 of record NW_021682394.1, on the reverse strand, counting down.
GCATTTTCATAGCTTCCATTCGCAAGCCAAAAAACGTTTTCTCGTATAAGACTCGTCAAACTGAAGGTGATGCAATGTATAAGGAATTTTCATGTTCTTTGAGTGCCAAAGGGTGATTTGATAGCTTGAAACAGCACTGAGATATTCGGGCCAATTTGCAACAAACCAAAATTATTGAAAAAATCTCAAGATTTTCAAAAAAATCATAANTCGTCAAACTGAAGGTGATGCAATGTATAAGGAATTTTCATGTTCTTTGAGTGCCAAAGAGTGATTTGATGACTTGAAATAGCACTGAGATATTCGGGCCAATTTGCAACAAACCAAAATTATTGAAAAAATCTCAAGATTTTCAAAAAAATCATAAATCCCTCAATCATCAATTTTTCAAATATATTTTTTTGCCTACATTTTTTCAAAAAGCCATCTTCTCAGAAAAAAATGGAGTTCCAAATCCCCAGCATCGACTTCTTTGGCCTGCTGATTTCGCGTGCATGTGCTCATAGATTTCATCAGAAATTTCATGTCATTGACCGAGAGTGAGGATGATAGGAATATTAAATACTATTTTATAGTTTATCTACTCCTATATGATACGACATTTCAATTTTATATATTGTAGATTTCCATCATGAAGAACATAATTCGTTGGAAATTCACTTAAATAATCCTTTTTTTTTTCCTGAAAAAACTGAAAAACAAGAAGACATTAAGCGCATCGGAGCGCTATACAGGGGTGCTTCCGACCGGTCCATTCCTTAATTTTTTAAATGTTAATCAGAAGGGGAGAGACGATTTTTTAATTCGTGGGCGAATTATTGGGGGGTCACTCTGCGCCGAGAAAACATTGGATTTCTTATAGCGCCGTGACTTTCGTCGCAATATTAATTTTTTTATTGCTGAGATTAAGGGATGAAACGGGGGTTGATGGATGAGCAATTTAATTGTCCATCGAACAGCATTGGTTTCATTCCTTAATGTTAATTAGGAGCAGAGATACGATTTTTTAATTAGCGGGCGAGTTGTCGGGAGTCACTGCGCCGAGAAACCATTGAGTTTTTCATAGCGCCGCGACTTTCGTCGCAGTTTTTATTTTTTTATTACAGAGATTAAGGAATGAAACGGGGGTTGAAGGATGGGGAATTTAATTCTCCATCGAACAGCATTGGTTTCATTCCTTAATATTAATTAGGAGGAAAGAGACGATTTTTTAATTAGCGGGCGAATTAATGGGGAAGCGCTCTGCGCCGAGAAACCATTGAGTTTTTCATAGCGCCGCGAATTTCGTCGCAGTTATAATTTTTTTATTAGAGAGATTAAGGAATGAAACGGGAGTTGTTGGGTGGGGAATTTAATTCTCCATCGAACAGCACTGGTTTCATGCGTTAATGTTAATTAGGAGGGGAGAGACGATTTTTTAATTAGCGGGCGAATTAATGGGGACTCACTCTGCGCCGAGAAAACATTGGGTTTTTCATAGCGCCGCGATTTTCGTCGCA
>NW_021682394.1:0-1867 GCF_001412515.2 Diachasma alloeum | reverse complement strand
GAGTTGTCGGGAGTCACTGCACCGAGAAACCATTGAGTTTTTCATAGCGCCGCGACTTTCGTCGCAATATTAATTTTCTTATTACAGAGATTAAGGAATAAAACGGGGGTTGAAGGATGGGGAATTTAATTCTCCATCGAACGGCATTGGTTTCATCCCTTAATGTTAATGAGGAGCGGAGAGACGATTTTTTAATTAGCGGGCGAATTAATGGGGAGTCACTCTGCGCCGAGAAAACATTGGGTTTCTTATAGCGCCGTGACTTTCGTCGCAATATTAAGTTTTTTATTGCAGAGATTAAGGGATGAAACGGGGGTTGATGGATTGGGAAATTAATTCTCCATTGAACAGTCTTTGTTTCATCCCTTAATCTCTGCAATAAAAAACTTAATATTGCGACGAAAGTCGCGGCGCTATGAAAAACCTAATGGGTTCTCAGCGCAGTGACTCCCGACAACTCGCCCGCTAATTAAAAAATCGTCTCTCCGCTCCTCATTAACATTAAGGAATGAAACGGGGGTTGAAGGATGGGGAATTTAATTCTCCATCGAACAGCATTGGTTTCATTCCTTAATGATAATTAAGAGCAAAGATACGATTTTTTAATTAGCGGGCGAGTTGTCGGGAGTCACTGCGCCGAGAAACCATTNAAGTACAAACCACGCCCCCCCAGTTCGCCCAGCCGTCATAAGGTATGATAGAGGAAGGTATTCTCAAGCATTGTTATGCAAAGTGTCCCACGCGGTAGTTGCAGCAGACCAGCAAGTTGGCATCTCAGTCGACACGTTCCCCTTCTCTACTACCAGACTCGACCCGCTGTGCTTTTTGAATTCCCTCAAGGCCCGGTTGAATGGATTTTTGCCCGACATGTCCCTAGAAAATTCCCCAGAAAATTGTAAAAAAAAAAAAACCATTTTCCGTTNTGAGCATTTAATACTCAATTAGTGACACAAATTTTATCCCTTGGGGCCAGTTAGGGAGGGAGCAGTGAATTTTTTAAAGTGCGAAGAGATTGAAAAAAAAAAAATTCAATTCAAAAGTTCATTCCTCCCACCCTAACTGCGACTAAGGGATGAAATTTGTGCCAACGTGTTGAGCATTGAATACACAATGAGTGACACAAATTTCATCCCTCAGCACCTGTTAGGGAGGGAGGAGTGAATTTTTGAAAGAGCGNTCGAAAATAACGCAAAATAAACACCACCATCTCCCCTAGTCACACCACACTCGCGTGACACCCTGTCAATATGGCGACGGTAAATATCCAAAGTTATAAACACTTATTCCAATTTTCACACACACTAGACACTCTCGCGAACTAATTCTCGTTAAAAGAACTACTTTTGACTATTTTTCGGGAGTTGTCCCGAAGGGATTAGACGCCGCTAACTCTCACAATCAGTGGAATCGGAATTGAGGCGATCAGCTGTCNTAAATTGCATCCCTTAGTCGTAGTTAGGGTCGGAGGAATTAATTTTTGAATTGAAAACAAATTTTTTTTTCAATCTCCGCCCTTTGGGGAATTCATTTTAAAAAAAAAATTTTTTTCAATTCAAAAATTCATTCCTCCGACCCTAATTGCGACTAAGGGATGAAATTTATGCCAACGTGTTGAGCATTTAATACTCAATAAGTGACACAAGTTTCATTCCTTAGCTATAATTCGGGGGGGAGGGATGAATTTTCAACCGAGACGCGCGTTCCCCGCGCCACTCGACGCTGTAACCAATGGAAAGACGATCGGTTGATCGTCCTTCCATTGCGTGTGGAGGGGGAATTACGTTCCCCCATTCATTCTCCACTCTTCGTCATTCCAGCGAAGAGAGAGAGCGAGAGAGAGAGAGAGAGAGAGAGAGAGAGAGAGAGA
>NW_021682393.1:0-5244 GCF_001412515.2 Diachasma alloeum | reverse complement strand
GCGTATAGGAATAAATCATATAGAATAATCCCTATAGAATCCCCTATACAATTCCCACGCGAATCGATAGAAACCTCTTGTATAGATTCGCCGGATTTCTATACGCATTTCTCTCGAGCGTATAGGAATAAATCGTATAGAATAATCCCTATAGAAACCCCTATACGATTCCCAGGCGAATGGATAGAAACCTCGTGTATAGAATCGCCGGATTTCTATACGCATTTCTCTCGAGCGTATAGGAATAAATCGTATAGAATAATCCCTATAGAAACCCCTATACGATTCCCAGGCGAATGGATAGAAACCTCGTGTATAGAATCGCCGGATTTCTATACGCATTTCTCTCGAGCGTATAGGAATAAATCGTATAGAATAATCCCTATAGAATCCCCTATACGATTCCCACGCGAATGGATAGAAACCTCGTGTATAAATTTGCCGGATTTCTATACGCATTTCTCTCCAGCGTATAGAAATAAATCGTATAGAATAATCCCTATAGAAACTCCTATACGATTCCCAGGCGAATGGATAGAAACCTCATGTATAGATTCGCCGTATTTCTATACGCATTTCTCTCGAGCGTATAGGAATAATTCGTATAGAATAAAAATTCACGTATAGAATTCGATGAAAATGTATTCGTATAGAAAAACTTCGTATAGAAAATTTTCGTATAGAAAAGTCCGAATATCATATACGAAAAACCAATAGAAATCGTATAGGATCATTCTCTACACAATTCGTATAGAAAAGTTGTATACGATTTTTTCATACGTGTAATGTTGGTGCGAAAAGTCTATTATTGGTGGATTCATGGACCGGACATTGTTCTCCAATCGCGGAAGCTACCAAAACACGCAATAAGGATGTGGAGGTAATGACTATACCTAAAGAGATAACTGGAAAACTCCGATTACTCGATGTTTTTGGATTTAGAGTTTGGAAAACCTTCATAAGACATTTCCCTGATAGTGTTATATTAATGGTTTATGATTTGAATTTACATTCAAAGAATAATGTCATCATTGCAATCTCTAGCTCATAATCAATTATCGTCACCTCGATATGTCAATCTCTTCGAATATGCTTGGTACAGAAGCGGTTACGTAGAAACCAAACCAGATGAATTTGAAAATCCCGTCCATTTCGCATTCGGTGAATCTTGCAAGTCGCATTACGCAATACTGAGATGTACGAATATTGCCATTATTCGTGGTTCTTGGTGCAAGAAGTCATTATGTTTCAAACACTTCTTCGACGGCTATCATTATTGCAAAAAATATAATGAATAAATAAATGAGGAAATTATTAGAAGACCTCAAAATATGATTTTCTTAGCGCCTTATGATAGGAAAAATAAGGAAACATATGAATAGCGATGACGTAGTGGCGGTGGAGTAAAGGAAGAATAGAAACAAGCAGGGGTAGAAGCCTATTTGATATAAGACGAATGACCGTTACTTTTTTTTTGTTTTTTTTCTACCAATTTCATTGGTAGTAAGCTTCCGAAGGGAAGCATATTAGAGATTAAAAGACCATTTCATTGAATGGTGATCAATGAAATGGTCTTTTAATCATAAAAGATGAGAACCAAATTCGATAGTGAGCCATCAATTTTTTATTCTCAACTCGCATTTATAAAATCATCATTTTCTCTTACTTTTCTTGTCAATAAAAGTATGTTGTTCTATTCTGATTCAATTATTTCCTTTGATTTGCTTCCATTGGCAAGAAATATTAATTCCACTCAAAGCAGATCTCCACATTGTCACTGGGAAGGAATGGTCCGATGAAATCCATGCTATCATTTAATTTTTTAAATAATGGCAATATGTTACCTCACCCTCGCTCAATGCAATGATCCATACTCTACAGGATGTTCAGAAGAAAATATTTAACCTTTTAATAAAATGGATTTATACAAAAAAAATTAATATCTCCTAAACCACTGTGCCGATGGCACTGATTTAAAATACGGACCTTTGGTATTATAAGAGAGATATACATGTCAAACATCAACTTCATATCGTTTTTCTGTCACAAGTTATCAACCTCACAAGAATGAGAAAACAAAAAATAAATAAAAACGAGAATATTTCCAAAAGTTTGTATGGATGGTATATATATTTTCAATGATCTAGATAGTAGCGATCGAGACGGATATTTTGAAAAAAGAAAATTTTTCGGTAGCTTTATCCCAAACTTCAGTCATTGGGATCAATCTTGAATTTTTTCATATTTTTCTTGGCATTTGTTAACGTAGATTTTTAGTAGTAGAAGGAAAATTTTTCGATTTTTATCAATTTTTCAATGTCTAAAAATTCTTTGATTTTTTAAAAATTATTTTGATATTATGGTATTTTTTCATATTTTCAATACTTAGTGAGCTATGAATTATTTTAGATTTAGGGAAATATTGTCGTTGTACGCGCCCCACTCCACACGCTTGATCTCACCATTCTCCACATTCTCTGCATAGCGGAACATCTGCAAACGTTTCCTCTGCTCATTTCCTCCAAAAATATGAAAAAACTAAAAAAAAAAATTTTGTTAACAATTAATAGTGCACAAACTTAATGGTAGCTTCTGTTTTGCACCTCTGTACTTATAGTGCTACTTTGATGGGAAATTATATTGATGAAAATATTCATCTTTCAATTTTAATTTAAACAAGAGTCAAAATTTGTAGGCGCCAGGTCTAAATTAAGTTTCCTTGGAATTATTATACGAGAAAGAACTCTCTACGGATGCATCATCAGAAATTATTTGAACCCACTCGGGATATGATTGTTAACAAAAATTTTTTTGGTAATTTTTGCTTCCGAATGGAAGCTATGTAATTGAAATTTTGTTCGATTTCCTAATTTTGGGTGGAAATGCCTAGAAATGTCATGAAACGTGAAGAAATGATGTTTTTAAAAAATGTCTGTATGTATGTTGTATGTCTGTAGTCATGTGTGTGCGTATGTCCCCAATTGCCCCCATAACTCGAGAACGGTTAGTGCAAAGAACTTGAAATTTTGGCTGCTATCTGGTACTATTGATACTCAAAACTGGGCTAAATTTCAGCTCTATCGGTTGAGCGGTTCCTGAGATACAGCAATTCCTCAAAAATCGTTTTTTGCCGATATCTCCTGAACCATTTGACCGATTAGGTTTTTTTTTTTTCAAAATACTCGTCGTGATGATACCTATCTAATTGAATCGAAAAAAGATCATTACACCCCAAGCAATGTGGTTTTATTCTCGTTTTTTCATTTTTTCGCTGAAATTGCTTGTAAACATGATAACGTAAAAAATAATCGAGATAGAAAATTCAAACTTGGCAGGATTTCAGGTCTTGTGATAAGAAAGTTTGGTATTTTGGATGAGCAAAGTTTCGGAGATATTCAACTTTTTATGTGAAACTGTTTTGGTCAATATCTCAAAAACTATACAAGCGATTTCAATTTTTTTTTCAAAATGTTCGTCTTGATGTCATCTATCTGCATCAATCAAAATATGTATACCCCTCTATAGAAACTTTTCAAGATATTGCCGTTTTTGTATTTTTTTGGTCAGAATTCACTCTTGAACACTATAACATGGATTAAAATCAGAGAAACCTTTTGGAACATTGATTACTAGCTAGGACTGTCAAATAACATTCCTATATCCAATTTTAGGTAAATATAATCAATAGTTACTGAGATAGAACAATTTATCAAAGATTCTTAAGAAGAAAAGGATCAACGCATCTATATTTAACTGTTCATTTTCACTCTAGGCTGACTTAGAAAGATCATATCACATAAATTTATTTTACGTATGTATACAGAGACTATGTTCAGATAGTTGATTAGAATAAATGGTGAGTGAGAATAAGTAAATATGCGAAATACTAGTGGTTACATGAGTAACGTGCGGCTGCGGTGGTCATAAAACCATTTTCTCTATTTCTATGAAATGAAAAAAAAAAATTTATGTGATATGATCTTTCTAAGTCAGCCTAGAGTGAAAATCAACAGTTAAATATAGATGCGTTGATCCTTTTCTTCTTAAGAATCTTTGATAAATTGTTCTATCTCAGTAACTATTGAATATATTGACCTAAAATTGGATATAGGAATGTTATTTGACAGTCCTAGCTAGTAGTCAATGTTTCAAAAGGTTTCCCTGATTTTAATCCATGTTATAGTGTTCAAGAGTGAATTCTGACCAAAAAAATACAAAAACGGCAATATCTTGAAAAGTTTCTATAGAGGGGTATACATATTTTGATTGATGCAGATAGATGACATCAAGACGAACATTTTGAAAAAAAAAATTGAAATCGCTTGTATAGTTTTTGAGATATTGACAAAAACAGTTTCACATAAAAAGTTGAATATCTCCGAAACTTTGCTCATCCAAAATACCAAACTTTCTTATCACAAGACCTGAAATCCTGCCAAGTTTGAATTTTCTATCTCGATTATTTTTTACGTTATCATGTTTACAAGCAATTTCAGCGAAAAAATGAAAAAACGAGAATAAAACCACATTGCTTGGGGTGTAATGATCTTTTTTCGATTCAATTAGATAGGTATCATCACGACGAGTATTTTGAAAAAAAAAAAACCTAATCGGTCAAATGGTTCAGGAGATATCGGCAAAAAACGATTTTTGAGGAATTGCTGTATCTCAGGAACCGCTCAATCGATAGAGCTGAAATTTAGCCCAGTTTTGAGTATCAATAGTACCAGATAGCAGCCAAAATTTCAAGTTCTTTGCACTAACCGTTCTCGAGTTATGGGGGCAATTGGGGACATACGCACACACATGACTACAGACATACAACATACATACAGACATTTTTTAAAAACATCATTTCTTCACGTTTCATGACATTTCTAGGCATTTCCATCCAAAATTAGGAAATCGAACAAAATTTCAATTACATGGCTTCCATTCGGAAGCAAAAATTACCAAAAAAATTTTTGTCAACAATCATATCCCGAGTGGGTTCAAATAATTTCTGATAATGCATCAGCAGAGAGTTCTTTCTCATATAATAATTCCAAGGAAACTTAATTTAGATCTGGCGCCTACAAATTTTGACTCTTGTTTAAGTTAAAATTGAAAGATAAATATTTTTGTTGAAATATAGCGCCCTACCCCAGTCTCCCTCTTTACCAACAGTGTGGCAGACTGTGTCGCCACGGCGCCGTTTGTTACGTCCCAATCGTTTCAACGATGTAACTAGTGGGACACTAGCGC
>NW_021682392.1:570-1002 GCF_001412515.2 Diachasma alloeum | reverse complement strand
TTAATCTCAATTAGGACGGGAGAGGTGAATTTTTAATTCGCGGGCGAATGGTGAAATCTCAGTGTGCGCCGCGAAAAAATTATTTTTCTTACTGCGCTGTGATTTTAATGACAGTTTCTTCCATTTCTTACGGAGATTAACGGCTGAAAGAGGGTTAATTGATAGGAAATTTAATTCTCTGTCGAACTGCCATTTTTTCATCCCTTAATCTCAATTAGGACGGGAGAGGTGAATTTTTAATTCGCGGGCGAATGGTGAAATCTCAGTGTGCGCCGCGAAAAAATTATTTTTCTTACTGCGCTGTGATTTTAATGACAGTTTCTTCCATTTCTTACGGAGATTAACGGCTGAAAGAGGGTTAATTGATAGGAAATTTAATTCTCTGTCGAACTGCCATTTTTTCATCCCTTAATCTCAATTAGGAGGGGAGAG
>NW_021682392.1:0-376 GCF_001412515.2 Diachasma alloeum | reverse complement strand
AGTAGTCTTGGGTGTAACCCACCCGAGACAAGCCAAGCCCTGGGCAATCGCGGCAATGCACCAGGTGAAAACGCTTAACCGCGATACTCGTGGGACTAAAAATGGAAACCAATCTAAAAAATCTCGGTATTGGAAAAGAAACTTCGTGTGGGGCCAGAGATGGCGAACACACGAAGTCTGACTAGGCTGACCAGTCTGGTACCGATGTGAATCGGTTCAGACTGATTGGAGCCGAGAGAAGACGTCGTAAGAGAGCGAAGCTGCATCAAACCTCGGGGGCAATTGCAACCTTGGCGGATGCAGCAGCGAAGGTCGATGAGCGGCAGCGGGAGGGGGCTGTGACGAAGGCAATAAAACGCCTTCCATCGGAGCGTAC
>NW_021682391.1:226-1208 GCF_001412515.2 Diachasma alloeum | reverse complement strand
TTCCCCCGCGCCGTGAAAATTCATTCTTGTGCTCCTCATTGAGATTACATAATGAGGCGGCTCTCATTCATCGAAAATATAATTATCGATTGGTTCATCTGAATTAGGGAGGCGAGAAATGAATTGTTGAATGAGAAGAACTTGTCCGAAATTACTCTGTGCTTTGAAAATATAATTCTCCATCGATACGCGTTGGTTTCATGGCTTCATCTCAATTACGGGGGGAGAAATGAGGAATGGATTTTCAAAGCGCGGAGTAACTTCGGACAAGTTCTTCTGATTCAAAAATTAATTTCTCCCCTCCCCAAGTGAGATTAAGCAATGAACCAACGCCTATCGATCGAGAATTATATTTTCAATGAATGATAGCCGCTTCATTCTGTAATCTCAATGAGGAGCGCAAGAATGAATTTTCAAGTCGCGGGGGAACACCGAACGGTCTCCGGCGTCGAGTGAGCCCGGAAGGGCTCTCCCCATCGGAAAATTCATTTCTCCCCCCGTAATTGAGATGAAGACATAAAACTAACGCGTATCGATGGAGAATTATATTTTCAATAATTGACACCGGTTTCATTCCTTAATGTCAATTAGGAGCGGAGGAATGAATTTTCAAAGCGCGGAGTAACTTCGGACAAGTTCTTCTCATTCAAAAATTCGTTTCTCCCCTCCCCAAGTAAGATTAAGTAATGAAACCAACGCCTATCGATCGATAATTATATTTTCAATAAATGACAGCGTTTTCATTCCTTAATCTCATTAAGGAGCGGAGGAATGAATTTTCAAAGCGCGGGAGAACCCCGAACGGTTTTTCGGCGTCCAGTGATTCCGGTGGGGGTCCCCCCATTGGAAAATTCCTTTTCGTGAGAAGACCCGGTAAACCACGATTCTAACCTCGCTTCGCTCGGTTTGATCGCGGTTTACGGGCCTTCTGACGAAAAATTGCATTCATCACACGGTCCAAAAGTATTTTCTGACGAATGTG
>NW_021682391.1:0-189 GCF_001412515.2 Diachasma alloeum | reverse complement strand
AGTATTTTCTGACGAATGTGGCTTTGTAGGCCAAGCCGAAGGCGAGGCCTATAATCACATTCGTCAGAAAATACTTTTGGACCGTGTGATGAAAATAACTATTTCGTGTCGCGGGACCTGAAAAACGCCAATTTCGTGGTGCGCAGCCGTGACACGAAAATTAATATACACACCTCGTCATGGAAAACA
>NW_021682390.1:3628-3830 GCF_001412515.2 Diachasma alloeum | reverse complement strand
TCAGACAAGATATGAATGTTTTTTTGGGTTCAAATGAAAGAGCGGGTCGCGAAATGCCATGCTAGGATCTCTGCAGATGGTTTGGAACCAGGGGAGACTCCTAGACCCCAATGTTCTATATCTACTCCTAGACCCCATTGTCCTCCTAGACAATGTTGTCACAACTCTGCTTTTCAATTGAAAACTGATATCATCTTTAGAG
>NW_021682390.1:0-3407 GCF_001412515.2 Diachasma alloeum | reverse complement strand
TCTGACATCGCTGCTACAAACTCGGGTCTACAACTCGGGCCTTCAATTGAACGCCCAAGTTGAAGACCTGAGTTTGTAGCAAAGATGTCAGACAAGCTATGCATGTTTTTTTAGGCTCAAATGAAAGAGCGGGTCGCGAAATGCCATGCTAGTGCCTCTAAAAATGGTTTCGAACCAGGGGAGATTCCTAGACCCCATTGTCCTCCTAGAACATTTTGTCACAACTCTGTTTTTCAATTGAAAACAGATATCATGTTTAAACACATTTGTCATGTTTAGAGGGTCTAGCACATGATTTCTCGACCCGCTCCTTCATTTGAGCCTAAAAAAACATGCATAGCTTGTCTGACATCTTTGCTACAAACTCAGGTCTTCAACTTGGGCGTTCAATTGAAGGCCCGAGTTGTAGCCCCGAGTTTGTAGCAAAGATGTCAGACAAGCTATGCATGTTTTTTTAGGCTCAAATGAAAGAGCGGGTCGCGAAATGCCATGCTAGTGCCTCTAAAAATGGTTTCGAACCAGGGGAGATTCCTAGACCCCATTGTCCTCCTAGAACATTTTGTCACAACTCTGTTTTTCAATTGAAAACAGATATCATGTTTAAACACATTTGTCATGTTTAGAGGGTCTAGCACATGATTTCTCGACCCGCTCCTTCATTTGAGCCTAAAAAAACATGCATAGCTTGTCTGACATCTTTGCTACAAACTCAGGTCTTCAACTTGGGCGTTCAATTGAAGGCCCGAGTTGTAGCCCCGAGTTTGTAGCAAAGATGTCAGACAAGCTATGCATGTTTTTTTAGGCTCAAATGAAAGAGCGGGTCGCGAAATGCCATGCTAGTGCCTCTAAAAATGGTTTCGAACCAGGGGAGATTCCTAGACCCCATTGTCCTCCTAGAACATTTTGTCACAACTCTGTTTTTCAATTGAAAACAGATATCATGTTTAAACACATTTGTCATGTTTAGAGGGTCTAGCACATGATTTCTCGACCCGCTCCTTCATTTGAGCCTAAAAAAACATGCATAGCTTGTCTGACATCTTTGCTACAAACTCAGGTCTTCAACTTGGGCGTTCAATTGAAGGCCCGAGTTGTAGCCCCGAGTTTGTAGCAAAGATGTCAGACAAGCTATGCATGTTTTTTTAGGCTCAAATGAAAGAGCGGGTCGCGAAATGCCATGCTAGTGCCTCTAAAAATGGTTTCGAACCAGGGGAGATTCCTAGACCCCATTGTCCTCCTAGAACATTTTGTCACAACTCTGTTTTTCAATTGAAAACAGATATCATGTTTAAACACATTTGTCATGTTTAGAGGGTCTAGCACATGATTTCTCGACCCGCTCCTTCATTTGAGCCTAAAAAAACATGCATAGCTTGTCTGACATCTTTGCTACAAACTCAGGTCTTCAACTTGGGCGTTCAATTGAAGGCCCGAGTTGTAGCCCCGAGTTTGTAGCAAAGATGTCAGACAAGCTATGCATGTTTTTTTAGGCTCAAATGAAAGAGCGGGTCGCGAAATGCCATGCTAGTGCCTCTAAAAATGGTTTCGAACCAGGGGAGATTCCTAGACCCCATTGTCCTCCTAGAACATTTTGTCACAACTCTGTTTTTCAATTGAAAACAGATATCATGTTTAAACACATTTGTCATGTTTAGAGGGTCTAGCACATGATTTCTCGACCCGCTCCTTCATTTGAGCCTAAAAAAACATGCATAGCTTGTCTGACATCTTTGCTACAAACTCAGGTCTTCAACTTGGGCGTTCAATTGAAGGCCCGAGTTGTAGCCCCGAGTTTGTAGCAAAGATGTCAGACAAGCTATGCATGTTTTTTTAGGCTCAAATGAAAGAGCGGGTCGCGAAATGCCATGCTAGTGCCTCTAAAAATGGTTTCGAACCAGGGGAGATTCCTAGACCCCATTGTCCTCCTAGAACATTTTGTCACAACTCTGTTTTTCAATTGAAAACAGATATCATGTTTAAACACATTTGTCATGTTTAGAGGGTCTAGCACATGATTTCTCGACCCGCTCCTTCATTTGAGCCTAAAAAAACATGCATAGCTTGTCTGACATCTTTGCTACAAACTCAGGTCTTCAACTTGGGCGTTCAATTGAAGGCCCGAGTTGTAGCCCCGAGTTTGTAGCAAAGATGTCAGACAAGCTATGCATGTTTTTTTAGGCTCAAATGAAAGAGCGGGTCGCGAAATGCCATGCTAGTGCCTCTAAAAATGGTTTCGAACCAGGGGAGATTCCTAGACCCCATTGTCCTCCTAGAACATTTTGTCACAACTCTGTTTTTCAATTGAAAACAGATATCATGTTTAAACACATTTGTCATGTTTAGAGGGTCTAGCACATGATTTCTCGACCCGCTCCTTCATTTGAGCCTAAAAAAACATGCATAGCTTGTCTGACATCTTTGCTACAAACTCAGGTCTTCAACTTGGGCGTTCAATTGAAGGCCCGAGTTGTAGCCCCGAGTTTGTAGCAAAGATGTCAGACAAGCTATGCATGTTTTTTTAGGCTCAAATGAAAGAGCGGGTCGCGAAATGCCATGCTAGTGCCTCTAAAAATGGTTTCGAACCAGGGGAGATTCCTAGACCCCATTGTCCTCCTAGAACATTTTGTCACAACTCTGTTTTTCAATTGAAAACAGATATCATGTTTAAACACATTTGTCATGTTTAGAGGGTCTAGCACATGATTTCTCGACCCGCTCCTTCATTTGAGCCTAAAAAAACATGCATAGCTTGTCTGACATCTTTGCTACAAACTCAGGTCTTCAACTTGGGCGTTCAATTGAAGGCCCGAGTTGTAGCCCCGAGTTTGTAGCAAAGATGTCAGACAAGCTATGCATGTTTTTTTAGGCTCAAATGAAAGAGCGGGTCGCGAAATGCCATGCTAGTGCCTCTAAAAATGGTTTCGAACCAGGGGAGATTCCTAGACCCCATTGTCCTCCTAGAACATTTTGTCACAACTCTGTTTTTCAATTGAAAACAGATATCATGTTTAAACACATTTGTCATGTTTAGAGGGTCTAGCACATGATTTCTCGACCCGCTCCTTCATTTGAGCCTAAAAAAACATGCATAGCTTGTCTGACATCTTTGCTACAAACTCAGGTCTTCAACTTGGGCGTTCAATTGAAGGCCCGAGTTGTAGCCCCGAGTTTGTAGCAAAGATGTCAGACAAGCTATGCATGTTTTTTTAGGCTCAAATGAAAGAGCGGGTCGCGAAATGCCATGCTAGTGCCTCTAAAAATGGTTTCGAACCAGGGGAGATTCCTAGACCCCATTGTCTTCCTAGACAATGTTGTCACCAATCTGCTTTTCAATTGAAAACAGATATCATGTTTAAACACATTTGTCATGTTTAGAGGGTCTAGCACATGATTTCTCGACCCGCTCT
>NW_021682389.1:5575-13890 GCF_001412515.2 Diachasma alloeum | reverse complement strand
CGGCTCTCAAGATGGCAACTGATTCAGCAGAGGCTGCAGTATTTCTGGATGCAGTGGTCTACAGGATACCTGCTGCAACTTCAGACCATCTTCAAGTGGCATCATCCGTCCAACGACATTCGCATCGGCTCTATGGTTCTGCTCTCCGATGAGAGGTTCCCGCCAGCGAAGTGGCCTCTAGCTCGGGTCACAGCTCTACACCCTGGGAAGGATGGTCTCTCCAGAGTTGTGACCATCAGGACAGCAATGACGACATTGACTCGGCCGATCTCCAAGCTGGTTCCGTTGCCAATCTCTACCAGCTGATTTTGAAGCTGGTCTCTGTTGACATTGTTGATCTTCTCTGTTTAGTGTTTCAGGCTCTATCATGGCTTTCTCGAGAACCTGGTCACCAACAAGTTGCTGACGGGGGGAGAATGTTGAGGCTTCAGCCTCACGTCACGGCAGGTTGGTCCGCTGACCATGAGCGACAGCACCTTCTGGACACGGACTTGGGTTAGCGACCGTGTCCAATTAATTGGGACCGACGACACCTGCCGCGACACTTGGCCCATCTCGTCACTTCCGCCGTCTTCTCCAATCGCCTCGTCACAAGCGTGCATCGTGCAATTCTCTAAGCCATTAAATCGTTAATTTATTGTGAACATCTCAACCGTGAAAATTCTCTAACGTCTCTCGCGTCAATTATTACTTGACAGTGATTATTTTTTTGTAAATATTTTTAACGAGCTGTATATATTTTATAGGAAATATATATTTTTATTTGTGACTCTACCCACGCGCACAGTGACTGTTATTTTATTGTGAACTTCTCTACCTTTCCCCGAATCTCGGCTCTCTATCGGTTTTGTTGACTAATTCTCGCCGAAACAGTCAGAAATTTAAGATAAACGAAGTCTTGTTTGCAGATGCTCTTCAAGCTAACTTGGTGTCATTAAGACGATTTGCAGAAATGCGTCTCGCGATTTATCTAGATGACAAACGAATAGTCATTTTCAATCCAGAGTCAAACGAATTATTTATTTCCGGTGTGTATAGAAAATAAATACTGGATAGTCGAGTTGGAAATAAATGAACAAAGTCAAGTCAATAAAAATGTACAAAGACATGTGAACAGAAGAGTTATAGTTAACATGGTAGGTGATAATGCAGAAATAAAAAGACAGATGACTAGAAGTGTTACAGCAAGGTTAAATGAAGAATCAAACAAAAATAATTCAATTGAAAATAATGACAGGAGCAAGGATTTGCTAAACGAAGTTAAAAATAATGAACTGGATGAGGTAGAGACTAGTGAAAGTTTAGAAATTGAAATTGTGTCTAAACCGGCTCTTGATCAACATGTACAATCAAACTTTGATTTTTCAATTTCAGACAGAAATTTAAATAATGCAGATGAAATACGATTTGAAACTAGTACTGAAAGTTTTGATACCTTTACAGACGAAAAAGATAAAATACAAGGAAATTATAAAGCCTTGCTGTGGCACGCCAGATTTGGACATGCGTCAATAGCGTATCTCAAAGCCATTCAATTAAAATTTCCCAATAATAAAGAATCAAAGGATGTGATGTTTGACGAGTCCCTTTTGGATTATGAGGTTTGTATGGCGTCAAAATTTAACAGATTGCCATTCCCCAAAGTAAGAAATCGAGCAACTGAACCTTTGCAAATAATACATTCTGACGTGATGGGACCAATAACCCCAGCCTCACATCCGAAAGGATACAGGTTTATATCAGTATTCATATATGACAAATCCAGATTCGCCATGGCGTATCCAATGAAAACTAAAAGTCAAACTGGTCAGTGTTTAGAAATGTTTATTAGGAGTGATAGAAATCTACTGGGTCATGATGCGAAGGTTTGTTATCTTAGGTCAGATCAGGGTACTGAATTTACTGGAGGTCAGACAATCGAAGTGTTGAAGGATTTGGGTGCAGAGTTACAGTTGGCAAGTCCTGACACTCCTGAACATAATGGGGTCGCGGAACGGTTTAATCAGACCATTCAGAAAAAGATTCGAGCGTATATGTTTGATGCGAAATTACCAGAGCACATGTGGGATCTGGCTCTGTCCGCTGCTGTATACGTGTACAATCGAACTCCTCACAAATCAAATGAGATGAAAACACCACTGGAAGAGTTTGCACCAGGACATAGTTTCGAAATTAATCAAATTAAAAGATTCGGCAGTTTAGCGTACATGAAAGTCCAGAGGAAAACTGGACCGAAATTCAGGGCAGTAGGTATGAGGGGT
This sequence comes from Diachasma alloeum, assembly GCF_001412515.2. Taxonomy (NCBI): domain Eukaryota; kingdom Metazoa; phylum Arthropoda; class Insecta; order Hymenoptera; family Braconidae; genus Diachasma; species Diachasma alloeum. The sequence continues at coordinate 11,629 of NW_021682389.1, read as the reverse complement.
GCCTTGGTAGGATATATACCTACGGGTTATATTCTGCTAAGACCCGAGGATGGAAAATTCTGTGAAAGTAGATATGTGAGATTCAATGAAAAGAAAGTCTATAGTGGTAAATATGGTGGAAGTGAAATTGAGGTTTCTCCTGATGCTCAAGAAGTAATAAATAAAAGTGATTGGTTTATAGTCTTTGATAAGAGTGAGAATGATCTGGAAGGGGTATTAAAATCGGAGGGAGTATCTAAGAGGAAAAGAGGTAGACCTAAGAAGGAACACCCAGGGTCAGAAATAAAAGAACAAATTAAATCATCTAGCGAAAGAGATCTCCCGAAATTACCAATTGATGAGAACTTGAATTCAGAATTACTTTTGGCGTGTTTATCACAGGGTGAGGATGAAATAGGCTTGGACAATTTAACTGACGAGATATGTTATGCTCTTCTGGCTGACATAAATTCAGATCCGATAAGTTTTAAAGAAGCTATGCAAAAAGTAGACAAGAATGACTGGGCTGCAGCAGTAGAGGACGAGTTAAATTCAATGGATATAAATAAAGTCTGGAAAATCGTAGATAGACTCATCAGTAACAAAATAGGTCAGAAAGCTAATATAATTGATTCAAAATGGGTATTTAAACGTAAACTAGAAGCAGCCGGGAAAATAAGACATAAAGCCAGACTAGTCATTCGAGGGTTTAAAGATCGAAATGTTAACGAATTACGAGAGACTTATGCACCAATATCAAGAATGAATTTGGTCAGGGCCGTATTTGCAATTATTAACAAATATGATGTGAAACATGTCAACTAGATGTAAAGACGGCATTCTTAAATGGTGAAATCGACGAGGAAATTTACATGGAGATTCCTGAGGGAACTCCACATTCGGATCTGGATAGGAAGATGAAAGTCTGTAAGTTGGAAAGGTCTCTCTATGGACTTCGAATAAGCCCAAAACGTTGGAACAGAAAGTTCACTGAAGTTGCTCTTAGCGTTGGTCTTGTTAACTCTGATCTGGAGCCTTGCTTGTTTACTTGGAGTCTTGATAATAAACTTTTGGTCTTGCTGTTGTATGTCGACGATATTGTAATGGCAAGCAATGATAAAAGTAAACTTGAAGAAGTTAAAACAGCCTTGAGTTATGCATTTGAAATGACCGTGTTAGGTGAACCTAAAGAATTTTTGAATATATCAATTAAACGCTATCGCGCAAGCGAAATTCTTAAACTGAGTCAAGAACATTATGTACAGAAATTATTAATTAAATATGGATTTGAGGATTCCCATCCTCAAACAACTCCAATGTTGACAACACAGGCGTCTAACCGCGAGCGAAAACAGAGAGAGCATTATGTTGATAGTGAGATTTTTGTTCCACGAAATGAAAAAATGAATTGTCCATATAGAGAGGTTGTTGGTTTCGAGAATTCCGCCACCTGTACGAGATTTCACCGTAAGATCGGAAAACTGCGAACTTTCGACCAAGTAAATTGTAAGGAGAGAGAGTAACGAGGGTGAGTAAATAATTTTAAGAGAGAGAGAATCGCGTCATATTCCCTCCCCTGAAGGTTAGCACCCCTGTCGAAGGGAGATGCAACATTCCTAATCTTTAGCTCGAATCTTGGATATCGATCATCAGAACAACCGGACATCAACATCCGCGGGGGAATAACGTTCGATTCTTTAAAACCAGTAAATTTACGTGTCGATCCACGATAAAAACGAGTAAAAATAAAATATTCAGTTGAATTAAAAACAAATAGTTAAATTTTAGATGTGTCGAGGTAATTTCCAGTTTAGTTTCGGATTGAGGGATTACGGTTAGAGTCATTACGGTTTAGGTAAATTTACAGTCAAATGTATTTACCGGTTGAATAGATATTTTGTTAGTTTCGCAAATTCTGAGTGGAACGAGTCTCCACCGTGGATCGTGGCCGATAGACTGAGCCTCCCGGTGAGATATCGTATTTCCGTTGAGAGTTAGTTGGTGATTATCGAGGTTGAGCTGAAACGCTCACGCTCCCTAGCTTACGCGTTTCGTGGGGTTATTGGGCTCACTGGTACGGTTGGAAGACCCTGTGGGTGAATTTAGGCCTCTCGCCTGCATGGATTGCCATGGCCCATTTTAGATTTACGGTTTTGTTAGAGGTGATTCCCCCATAACTCCCGGGAGAGTGACAGCTACGAAATATGCACTCACTCAGTGAAAAGTGCATTCGTGTTGATAAAAGGTGAACAACCGCCTATATTTTCCCCTCAATCCGAGTTTCGGTCGTTTCGTTTAGTAAATTCCGGTTAAAATTCAGTTTCAAACAATCTTCAGTCAAAGGAGATAAAGTGCCAGCCACATAAAATTATAAATTATCTTAAGACTCCATATTTGGAGTTTAAATTTGAATTAACGTCCCCGCGCGCGAGTTCCCACCGACTGCAGAAGTAACTCGCCGGCGACGGTTTATACGGTGCCTCAGTCGCCCGTCGTCACACGAGAATCTCAGTCGAACGCTGGAGTCAGCCGCAGTTCCGCCATCGTCCAAGTCGCCGCGCTTTTGGAGAAGCTAAGGAAAAGACGCCGAGAGGACTCCCGTGGAACCTGGATTGGAGGAAAAATGGTAAGGATACCCTCTGACCCCAAGTGCACACTCCCAGAAGGGCAGTAGTGCAGATTTTCCCCGAAAATCCGTAGGAGGACCATGGGAGGCGAATGCACATGCTACGGCATCACTGAATGACGGCATCGTGCCCTCTCCGAAAACCCCGTATTTGTCGAACGATAAGTGCACCCATGGAGTGCACAATCGGTTCGCAAATACTCTCTCTATTCCTGGGAAGTGATTGTGTAGTGATAAGTGAGGAAAATCATGAATAAAATAGGGTTATGCGTCCATGCATGCTCTCCACGTGGTGTGGATCCAGCTGTGGTGCTGTTTTGCATGCTTTTCATTGCTCGGACGGATTGTCGCCTCATTTGGGAGCGCTTTTCGTTCCGTAGCCTTTTCCCCTGATATTTTATTTCCATAATACCGATCTCTGGTCGAATAGAAGCTCGTGGGCTCCCTATAATTGAAGCGACGCCACGAGGCTTCTGGTCGAGAGGGAATTCGAGAATGTAAACTGAGGGCACCTTGCGAGTGCCTATTCCATTTCTCGAGTTTTCTCCTTCAGTCAATATTCATCTTCTCGTTAATTCCTCGTCGCTAGCGGTTCTCGTACATGTATGGATCCCCGTACACGCCAGTTCCGGTTGTGCCGAGAGATCATACGCATTTAGGTTTTTCTCCCCCGTTCTCGCAGATATTTCTCTCTCAAGGTCCATTCGTTTACTCTCTCTCTCTCTCTCTCTCTCGAGAATAAATCGTAGTAAATCAATTTAGAATCTCTATTTATTTTGGGATCGATTTTGAGAAATGCAATAAATCACGAGACAATTTAACATAATCCACGTGTCTCAGATTTAATTAATTTTCCGATCTGGTTTTGAGTAATTTTGGAATATTTCTTTGGGTCGCGCGACACCTTTTCCTAAGACCGAGCGACCGATCCTACCCCGCTCTCCGAATTCCTCCGAGCTAGTCGAAATAATTCCGCAACCTCTCCCTTCGATTTTCCCTAGTTATCTTTAAGTCTATTTTCTTCTCGTTCCCTTTGGCTGCGGTTCGTTGATACCGCCGAAACAAAAATCAACTGGCGCCCGACACCAGTTCCTCAAAAGAGTAGCTGGCTTCTCATTTTCCGGTTATGGCATTTCTATCGTTTCTACGGTTTTCTAGAACTTCAGGGGACATCGAAGTGGAAGAGGCCGAAGGTGACACACTACGGCTACCGTTCAGTCTGGAATTTTCTGCGGGTTTAAGGTTTCGGATCCAATCCGTTCATATTAGTCTACGTTGAGAAAAATCGCCGTCACAGTAGCTTGTTATATCTGGCCAATACGACAAGACCCGATATTTCCTATGCAGTCAATGTATTAAGCAGACACCAGATCAATCCAACAGATGAGGATTGAAAAATGGTTAAAAGAGCACTGAGGTGCTTGAGAGGTACGTCTGCTCTGGGTCTGAGATATGCAGGTGAGACTGACGCGATTGAAGCATACTCGGATGCTAGTTTCGCTGACTGCAAGGGATCTCTAACAACGTGCGGTTATGTAATTAAACTGTATGGTGACACAATTATATGGAGAAGTCATAAACAATCGTACGGTGCTCTACCAACTTGCCAGGCTGAATATGTCGCGATGAGTGAAGCGAGTCAAGAGTTGTTATCTATCTTCAACTCTTTAAAACTAATTTTTTCACCCCAGTTGCCAATGACGTTGTGGTGTGACAACATGGCGGCGACGAGTAGCACAGAGATTAGTGGGAGGAATAAATTAAGACACATAATTGACGTGAAAGCTCACCACATCAAAGAATGTGTGAAGCTTAATCTGATAAAAGTTAAATGGATTAGTTCAAGAAATCAATTAGCCGACGTGTTTACTAAAACCCTGGCGTTTGAATTGCATAAACGCCAAGTTAATAAAATAATGAATGTAAATATTTAACTGCTGTTTATCTGTTTGTTTAGGGAAAAGGAAGAAGTAGATGATTGAGAAACTCCAAAGAAACTGAGGATTTAGAAGCAGTCGGGAGGGAGTATTGGAAGTGGCTCCAGCTCTGATCCTCACCTATCATATATATATGGCTAATGACACCTTTGGTAACACATATTTTTTTATTGCGCCAAACTGCGAAGCGACATTGATTTATGCTCCTTGCCAAAGGAAATCAGTGGATTATGATTATTCCCGAACTTACATGACAATAACTATAGATCGATTGCTTCGGTAACTCCTCAATGTAAGGAGGGGTTTTACGGAAATGAATAACTCTCAATTTAATAAAACAAAATAATAATGAAATTTAATAAAAACAGTAAACTCAAAGACTACATTCTGAAACCGATTTGACATGCACGCTCCGAGGTCGATCTACTCTGTTTCCACTTCCGTGACCCACTGCTCTCTCACTTCATTTCTTTTATGCGTAAGGCATCAGGCCCTGCAACGTTGCACTTAAATGAGTCACACCATCTCCGCGTGTGCCCAGCATCTCACTCACATACTCACACCCACACTATGACATAACATTCGAAAATTCTCGCTACAACTCGACCATACCTGACATTTGATCCGTCCTCGGAGCATCCTAAACATAAGTCATGCAAATATACGATATTTAGCTAAATGGAATTACATAAATGAACATAAAACATCCTTCAAACTCCATATTTTGCATTCTCTTCTTTTTCATCATAATTGAGACTCACATCTTTCCATGGTCTCATGTTTTTAGCTTCCCACACTCCTTCATACGGTCTTTGGGAATTCTGAAGCCCCTCTGTATCTGCCACTACATAGAGATCATTTCTCAAAACCTTCTTAATCACAAAAGGACCTTTGAACTGCGGAATTAACTTTTTTGAGACTCCAGGGGTACATTCAAAATTCCTCAAGACAATCAAATCTCCCTCTTCATATTCATTAGGCTTACGCCTTTTCTGATCGACATACTTTTTATTGTACTCTTGACTCTTCATGATCTTTTCAGACGCTTGCTCACGTGTTTGTTTAAGGTCACTCTGTTTATCTTCTGTCACTGTGCTCTCAATATACTCTTTCACATCGTCAATAACATTTCCTTTCTGATTAACTCCGAACAACAACATACTTGGCGTCTGACCTGTGGATTTGTTAACAGTATTGTTTAACGCAAATTCTACATCATCAATAACTTTATACCAATACTTCCCTATTTCATTGTCACTTAATTTTGCCAGCATTGGTACTAATACTCTGTTCACGCGCTCAACCTGACCATTTGCTTGTGGCGACCCTGTCGCGATCTTGACATGTTTGACATGTTTCTCCTCCAAAACTCTTCGAATTCAGCTGACGTAAAGCACGTCCCTCGATCTGAAACTACAACATTTGGCCTACTGTAGTTTTGAAAATAATTTGTGAGACAATTAATTGCCTCTTTACTCGATGTCGACTTTGTCGCATACAATTTCACAAATT
>NW_021682389.1:0-275 GCF_001412515.2 Diachasma alloeum | reverse complement strand
AAAAAAAAAAAAAAAAAAAAAAAAAAAAAAAAAAAAAAAAAAAAAAAAAAAAAAACTCATGAGCGGTGAACAAAATAATTTTCCATCGAGAGTCACTCGTTCTAGATCGAGAGCAAAGAAAAATAATTCTGATATTGAAGAAAATATAGTTGAATTTGAAGAAAAGAAATCAAAGTCAAAAAAATCAAAAAACACAAATACTAATTCTATTCCTAAAAATTTTTCGAGAAAGAAATCCAAAATGACTGAGGGGGATAAAGAATCGACGGTGGACG
>NW_021682388.1:0-5776 GCF_001412515.2 Diachasma alloeum | reverse complement strand
AAAAACGTGTCCATGCTAGCTTTTTTGTAAGCTAGCAAAAAAAATATTCTAAAATAAGCAGAATTTTTTTTTACATGGGATAATTTAAAGCTGATTAAAAGCTAATTTTTTACGTTTTCAAAAATTTTTTTGCTAATATACTTTTTGGAAGAACGCCGTTGCTACTAGCTTACTGCAAGTTAGCAGAAAAATCATCTCAAAATGGAGAACAAACTGATTTTCAGTAGCGGCTGATTTAGAGCTCATTAGCAGCCAACTTTTCACGTTTCCAAAAAACAAAATTTCAATTTTTTTTTTCAAAAAAAAATTTTGATTTTTTTTTTTAATGAGAGGATGCTAGTACATGCTTACAGACTAGGGAAGAATCCTGTTAGTTACCCTTTTGGAAGGAAAAAAATACCGGGGAGTGCCAATTCTTTTGCAAGTCAACAGGACAAATTCGCAAAAATGAACAGGATTCTATTTTGACATTGGATAATTTAAAGCTCATTGAGAGCCAATTTCCTACGCTTTCAAAAAATTTCTTGCTAACTTTGTTTTTGAAAAAAACGTGTCCATGCTAGCTTTTTTGTAAGCTAGCAAAAAAAAATTCAAAAATAAGCAGAATTTTTTTTTTGACATGGGATAATTTAAAGCTGATTAAAAGCTAATTTTCTACGTTTTCAAAAATTTTTTTGCTAATATACTTTTTGGAAGAACGCCGTTGTTGCTAGCTTACTGCAAGTTAGCAGAAAAATCATCTCAAAATGGAGAACAACCTGATTTTCAGTATCGGCTGATTTAGAGCTCATTAGCAGCCAACTTTTCACGTTTCCAAAAAACAAAATTTCAATTTTTTTTTTCAAAAAAAAATTTTGATTTTTTTTTTTAATGAGAGGATGCTAGTACATGCTTACAGACTAGGGAAGAATCCTGTTAGTTACCCTTTTGGAAGGAAAAAAATACCGGGGAGTGCCAATTCTTTTGCAAGTCAACAGGACAAATTCGCAAAAATGAACAGGATTCTATTTTGACATTGGATAATTTAAAGCTCATTGAGAGCCAATTTCCTACGCTTTCAAAAAATTTCTTGCTAACTTTGTTTTTGAAAAAAACGTGTCCATGCTAGCTTTTTTGTAAGCTAGCAAAAAAAAATTCAAAAATAAGCAGAATTTTTTTTTTGACATGGGATAATTTAAAGCTGATTAAAAGCTAATTTTCTACGTTTTCAAAAATTTTTTTGCTAATATACTTTTTGGAAGAACGCCGTTGTTGCTAGCTTACTGCAAGTTAGCAGAAAAATCATCTCAAAATGGAGAACAACCTGATTTTCAGTATCGGCTGATTTAGAGTTCATTAGCAGCTAACTTTTCACGTTTCCAAAAAACGAAATTTCAATTTTTTTTTTCAAAAAAATTTTTCAATTTTTTTTTTTTTAATTTTGATTTTTTTTTTTAATGAGAGGATGCTAGTACATGCTTACAGACTAGGGTAGAATCCTGTTAGTTACCCTTTTGGAAGGATAAAAATACCGGGGAGTGCCAATTCTTTTGCAAGTCAACAGGAAAAATTCGCAAAAATGAACAGGATTCTGTTTTTGACATTGGATAATTTAAAGCTCATTGAGAGCCAATTTCCTACGCTTTCAAAAAAATTTTTGCTCATGTACTTTCTGGGAAAACGCCGTTGCTGCTAGCTTACCGCAAGTTAGCAGAAAAGTCATTGTAAAATGGAGTAAAATCTGTTTTCCAATATCGGATGATTTAGAGCTCATTAGCAGCTAATTTTTCACGTTTTAAAAAAAATAGAAAACAACATGTTTTTTTTTATTTTCGAAAAAAAACAAGTTTTTCTTTCAATGAGAGGGTACATGCTTATGGAACAGAAGAGAATGATGTTAATTGCCTTTTTAAAAGAAAGAAAGAATAAAACAAAAATGGGTAAGTGCCAATTTTTTTTTCAAGTCAACAGGAAAAATCCTTAAAAGTGAATAGAATTTTTTTTTTGACATTCGATAATTTAAAGCCAATTTTTGTTTTTGATAAAAACTTTTCTGATAATAGAATTTTCCTGCTTACCGCCAATTAGCAGAAAAATCACGCTAAAATTACCTAATTTTTAACGTCTCAAAAAAAAAATCCCTGAAAAAATTTTGAGAACAAAAAACTCGATTTTTTTTCCAATGAAAAGTGTAAAAATCCCTACTAATTGCGTTTTTGAAAGGAAAAATGTGTGAATTCCAACTTTTTTGCAAGTTATCGATGAGGATTTTCTTTCACTGGCCAACTTTTGGTTTTGCACGTCCAGGTTCTTTGATTTTGTTTAGTCAATAAAACAAGTGACAACAAACAATGCAGTTGTCACTTGTTTTACCAACTAAGCTAAATGAAAAAAACACGGCGAGCAAAACCAAAGGTTAGCCAGTGAAAGAAAAACGCCACAAGAGACATCTTCCTCAATTGATTTCATTCACATTTTTTCTGTTAATCAAAGTGAATGATATTGTAAATATTTCTTCAGTAATAAATGGAATTCGAGTCAAATAAACTGCTGTCATAAATGGAAAAGTGTAGTAGTCGCAGTGAATGATTATTAGAGAAACTTTGAATATATACTGAAAATTATTTCCGTGTCATAACATCATCCCCCTTGTTGTTCTCCTCATTCGTTAACTCTGATTTCGAATATCCCGCGCGAGCTCTAGCAACAGCATGAGTAACTCTCGGAGATAAAACATTCTCTGTTTTATCGGTCGAGTGCGCTTGACAAGTGCACAAACTATATGGCGCGCACCGACTCCACATTTGCGGTTTTATGTCTGATGTATTGGCAGCATTTGCGCCAGAGATGAGGTCTTCTCCCCGTACTCCCCGGAAACGTATTCAGTGTTTTTCTACGGCGTAATCCACCAATTATTATTATTGTGTTAATCCTATTATATGTGGTCTGATCCGTGAAGAATGTCACCAAGAAAAAAGAAGAGTCCAAAGAGGACACGAGGACGTCCACGAGAGCTTGATTATTCATTGATCAAGAGGACTGTTCTTAAAAACAAGGAAGATCTTATGTCACGTGCTGACGCAACAGTGACCCCGAAAACAGATGACATTTGGAAAGTTATTTGCAATCAATTCGATGAGAAGGCTCGCGTGCCTAAGACAGCTGACAATTGGTATACATTTGTTGCTAACAATGTCAGCAAAGTGCGGGATGAGTTACGAGCAGCTCTGGGCATCGAGAAGATCGAAGTGAATTTTCCAAGTGTAAGTGTTAATGAGATGAGCAGTCGCTGGGAAATGTCTGACGTTCAAGAGGAAAAACTAGAGTTCGAGTTTACTTTGACTCTAGCCAAATTTCTGGAAATTCGAACTGTCAAGATGAAAAAGAGGATAGTGAAGAAAAGTATCGTCCTAACTCCAGAATATTGCTTCAAAAAATTTGAGTGGCTACCTCCGATCAATGAGGGGATGTGGACGTCCTCAGGACGAAAATGTGCCTATCACAATAAAAATAGTAGAATCAGAGCTGATGGCACATCTGGGGATTTTAATTGTAAGAAATATGTTCTCTCTTCTTATTTTTTTTAAATTTTATTCATTTTAATCATAATTCTCGAACCAGTGAGGATGCGTGAGATTTTTAAAGGAATGAGAACCAATTACTGAGAGGAATGTAAGACCCTTACCATGAACATACCTTTTGTTAAAAAGTGGATAATTATTTTTTTGTTGAACGTATCGGTGGATTTAAATTTACAGTTGAACATTGCTTATTTCAAGTTTCCGAGAAAATCATGAAGATTCCTGAGGTGTAGAAGAATTTTTAGGAGAAGGGCATCTGTGGTACTTTTTCTAAAATTAGAATATCAAACTCGTGTGAAAAATTCCAATGATTGCACGAATAAATGTCCTGTTGGAGAGTGTTCTCCTCCTACTCCTCAGAAAGTATCTGAATGAAAAATTATGATCACGAGTCTGTGCATCTGTCGAGATTCTATCTTTCCCTAAAAAAATTTGGAGGAATCGAACGATTTCTAAAAGTATAGTCGTAAACAAGAAAAATGAGCGCAACAGAAGTTTTCTAAATCAGTTTTTTTCTCCTACAATTCTTTTTTATTAAATTCTTATTACGAGTAATATGGTCCCTGGGAATCCAGTAGCCACGCTACAGCCACGGTATTTGCGTGGCTGTTGCATGGCTATTAGGATTGTCATTTTCTGGGACTAAAAAGGGGGAAATGATATCTGAAAACACAATAAAAGTGGATAGATGAATTATTAGTTTATATTTGCACTGTTTATAACATTGTTTTCTATCAATTGATTGAAATTAATGTGAGTGTATATAATGATAATACAAGACCCGTAGGGGGAATGCCGGGAGATGGCGGCAGTGTCGATATCCCAACGGGGTCGGTCAAGTCGACACGAGTCGCAGCCAGAATAAGTGAGACCCCAACAGAGGTGGGGCGCCACGGTCGATTCTAACGGCTGGGCGAGCAGCCTGTGCCGGTAACTCGGCAGTAGGGCCAGAAGAAGAATATCCATGGATTTTTGGAGTGGGGGACAAGCATATGAGTGGGAATTACGTAGAGTGGGAGTATCCTGGGCAGGGAAAACATCTGCTAGGAGCCCTATAGCAGTCACGCTGTCGCAGGGGTAGGTTCGAAGGGGGGTTTATGTCCTCCTTGTCATCAATGTTTACTTTATGTTTTTCCGTTGATTCATTCGCCCGCTAATTAATATTAAGGGATGAGACGAGGACTTTTTGATGGAGAATTAAATTCCCCATCCAGCAAACCCCGTTTGATCCCTCGATCTCTGTAATAAAAAAATAAAAATTGCGACGCAATTTACGACGCTATGAAAAACTTAATGGATAACTCGCTCGCCAATTATAAAATCGTCTCTCCCCTCCTAATTAATATTAAGGAATGAAACCAACGCTGTTCGATGGAGAATTAAATTCCCCATCCAGCAAACCCCGTTTGATCCCTCGATCTCTGTAATAAAAAAATAAAAATTGCGACGCAATTTACGACGCTATGAAAAACTTAATGGATAACTCGCTCGCCAATTATAAAATCGTCTCTCCCCTCCTAATTAATATTAAGGAATGAAACCAACGCTGTTCGATGGAGAATTAAATTCCCCATCCAGCAAACCCCGTTTGATCCCTCGATCTCTGTAATAAAAAAATAAAAATTGCGACGCAATTTACGACGCTATGAAAAACTTAATGGATAACTCGCTCGCCAATTATAAAATCGTCTCTCCCCTCCTAATTAATATTAAGGAATGAAACCAACGCTGTTCGATGGAGAATTAAATTCCCCATCCAGCAACCCCCGTTTGATCCCTTAATCTCTGTAATAGAAAATTAAAAACTGCGACGCAATTTACGGCGCTATGAAAAACTTAATGGATAACTCGCCCGCCAATCAAAAAATCGTCTCTCCTCTCCTAATTAATATTAAGGAATGAAACCAACGCTGTTCGATGGAGAATTAAATTCCCCATCCAGCAAACCCCGTTTGATCCCTTAATCTCTGTAATAAAAAAATAAAAACTGCGACGCAATTTACGGCGCTATGAAAAACTTAATGGATAACTCGCCCGCCAATTAAAAAATCGTCTCTCCCCTCCTAATTAATATTAAGGAATGAAACCAACACTGTTCGATGGAGAATTAAATTTTCCATACAGCAATCCCCGTTTAATCCCTTAATCTCTGTAATCAAAAAATAAGAACTGCGACGAAAGTCGCGGCGCTGTGAAAAAGCTAATGGTTTCTCGGC
>NW_021682387.1:345-1694 GCF_001412515.2 Diachasma alloeum | reverse complement strand
TCGAATGTTATGTTTGCCAAGTACTCTACTTATGCGTTCTGTTGTGCCTATCAGATAGGGGAGGAGGGCCACTTTTGGTCTTTCCTAATTTTCCTCAGGATTAGTCTCCTCTTCGGGAGATGAGAGCTTGCTCTGTAGCTTCTGCTTGACCTTCCGAATTTGTTGGATGTTATATCCTTTCTTGGTCAGAGCTATCTCAAGATGTTCAACTTCACTGTCAACGTTGGAGGGTTGAGAGATTGTAAGTGCTCTATACATTAGGGAGCTAATAACGGAATTCTTCTGGGAGGGGTGGTGATGGAAGGTGGCATTGAGATACATATCTGTGTGGGTTGGCTTGCGATATACTTGGTGGCCTAGAGTGCCGTCCTCGTTGCGTGGAACCAGGACATCTAGGAATGGAAGACATCTATCTTGTTCAATTTCCATAGTGAACTTGATGCTCACGTGCTGAGTATTCAAGAACTCCAAGAATTCAGTTAGAGCAGTCTTTCCATGTGGCCCGATGACAAAGGTATCGTCCACATACCTGAACCATACAGTAGGTTTCTGAGGTGCTGACTTTAATACTTCGTTCTCGAAGTGTTCCATGAATATATTTGCAATAATCGGGGAAATGGGCGACCTCATTGCCGCTCCCGATTTCTGCTCATAGTACTCTCCTTTGAAATGAAAGTATGTAGAAGTTAAGCAATGCTCAATCAGGGGAAGGAATTGGGAAGAGATGTTGTTGGATTTCTTGATGATTTCCAAGGTTTCTGGGATTGGGACGTTAGTGAAGAGTGATTCCACATCAAAACTCACTAGGATATCATCTGGAGAAGTCCGGAGATTTCTCAGTTTGTTGACGAAATCCAGTGAGTTCTGAATGTATGAACCATTCAGGCCAGTCAACTTTTGGAGTGGTTTCGTGAGAAACTTGGCCAGCTGGTAAGTTGGCGCTCCAATGTTGCTGACAATGGGACGGAGAGGAACAGACTCTTTATGGATTTTGGGGAGTCCATAGAGTCTAGGAGGAAAGGATTCTTTAGGGGTGAGGAATTTCGTCAGGTCAGCCGAGAAACCAGCCTTTTTCAGCAGATCAGCAGTTTTTCGCTCAATTGTACGAGTAGGGTCCTTTCTAAGTTTAACGTAAACTCTGGAGTCACCCAACATCGTACTGAGCTTACCGGAGTAGTCGTCTTTATCCATAACCACCGTGGCATTGCCTTTGTCTGCCGGAAGAATAATCAGATCATTATTCTATGAGCAGAAATCGGGGAGAGTACTCGGAGAGTACTATGAGCAGAAATCGGGAGAGGCAATGGGGTCGCCCATTTCCCCGATTATTGCAAATATATTCATGGAAC
>NW_021682387.1:0-195 GCF_001412515.2 Diachasma alloeum | reverse complement strand
TTCTTGAATACTCAGCACGTGAGCATCAAGTTCACTATGGAAATTGAACAAGATAGATGTCTTCCATTCCTAGATGTCCTGGTTCGACGCAACGAGGACGGCACTCTAGGCCACCAAGTATATCGCAAGCGGACCCACACAGATATGTATCTCAATGCTACCTCCCATCACCACCCCTCCCAGAAGAATTCCGTT
>NW_021682386.1:838-1072 GCF_001412515.2 Diachasma alloeum | reverse complement strand
TATGCGATGTCGTGTTCCTTACAGGCAGAATCCAAGGGATTTATTCCAGAATCTCCTCGAGCTAATTTCTTTGCTAACTTTGTACCTGGTCCACAATACTGATAGCCTGGCAGATGCAATTCAACGGGGGGATTGTTGATGATTTTGTTCCATAACCCCCTCCCTTTTTTGTTAGCACGCGATCTGTGCACAATCATGTCCGAAAGAGAACTGACTGATTTTGCTATAAAACCC
>NW_021682386.1:0-736 GCF_001412515.2 Diachasma alloeum | reverse complement strand
GGTTTTCTCCTCAGTTGTTGTGGAGATGGAGTTCAGTACACATCCCAACGGTTTACCCGTCATTAATTTTGATTCAGTGACTGCGAAAGATACTAATCAACCGAGACGGCATGGCTCATTGCTGCCAAATACCATTCGCGCAGTTTTCTGTGGTCCATCAAATTGTGGAAAAACGAATGTTCTATTGAGCCTCATAATTCATCCGAATGGTTTAAGATTTTCAAACATCTACGTTTATTCGAAATCGCTCAACCAACCGAAATATCAATTTTTACAAAATTTATTGGAACCTCTGAGTGACATGAATTATTATACATTCTCAGACAATGAGGAAGTTGTATCGGTGGACAACGTGGAGAAGAATTCTTTATTTATATTTGATGATGTGGCCTGCGAGAAGCAAAATAATATTAAGGCATATTTTTGTATGGGGAGACAAAAATGTTGACAGTTTTTATTTATGTCAATCGTATGCTCGCATTCCAAAACATTTAATGCGTNGCGGGCTAGATCCCAGTGAGTGAACATGGCTCCTCGTAAGGATGAAATGTCAAAGCAACAAGAGATTTTACGTCAAATTTCCGCTGCGAGGAAAGCAATTCAACGAAAACATAACCTATTGAAATTGGGTAGAGAGAGTGTTGATGAACCCATGAATGAAGTTTTCAAACCCATTGTGAGACCGCACCAGGAATTGAATACTCGGAATGTTAAATTTTCCGATGATAATGGAGAA
>NW_021682385.1:1016-1892 GCF_001412515.2 Diachasma alloeum | reverse complement strand
TGGGATTCAGTTTTCAATGAAATACTTGTTCCACAATCATCTGGAAGTGATGGGACAGCGGCTTCGGACACATCTGAGTCACCATTGGAGCCTGACTCAACAATTGATATGGAAGAAGTGCACGATTCAATGGTCATTCCGGAGGATCCACAGAATACCGCTGAGGTGGCTATCACGATCCCCGAGTCACCTGAGAGCCTTGAGTCAGTAGAGGGAGGTTTGGATGTACCTCCCGTGGCAGCAGAGCAGGATGATTCAGCTGTTCCTATAATTCACGATCCAATAGAGGAGAGTCCAATCATGTCTGGTGTTTCAGACTCTCCAGAGAGCCCAGAGCCAGCTGAGAGAGGACCAACTCTGCCTATTATTCCAGACTCACCGGAGAGCCCGGAGCCAGCAGAGAAAGGCCCAGCAGTGCCTACTATCCCGGAATCGTCAGAGAGTCCAGAGCCAGCAGAGAAGGGTTCACTTCATATCTCAAACCCTCCAGAGGTTGACACGCTGGAGCAAAACTCACCCATCATTCCAGAGAGCTGTGAGTCAGTGGAAAAAGACTCACCTGTCATCCCAGAGATACTCGAGAACTCAGAATCTGGAGAAACATCAGAGACTCTTGCACCGGGAGCAGAACCAGTTGTGATTCCAGAGGATCCTGGGACTGCACAACCACGCTCAGCTAAACAATTCGATACGAAGTGCACTACAGGATCGGATGATGACTCAGACGGTGATGATGATCTGGTGAAAATTTTCGTGCCTAAAGAATGGGATGAGGAGCTGTCTGAGAAGGCATTGAAGAAAAAGCTGAGAGGAGTTATCAACAGACATTTCAAAGTTGGTGGCACTTTCCTCACGATTGGTGATGTACGAGCTAAA
>NW_021682385.1:0-687 GCF_001412515.2 Diachasma alloeum | reverse complement strand
CAATGGTCATTCCGGAGGATCCACAGAATACCGCTGAGGTGGCTATCACGATCCCCGAGTCACCTGAGAGCCTTGAGTCAGTAGAGGGAGGTTTGGATGTACCTCCCGTGGCAGCAGAGCAGGATGATTCAGCTGTTCCTATAATTCACGATCCAATAGAGGAGAGTCCAATCATGTCTGGTGTTTCAGACTCTCCAGAGAGCCCAGAGCCAGCTGAGAGAGGACCAACTCTGCCTATTATTCCAGACTCACCGGAGAGCCCGGAGCCAGCAGAGAAAGGCCCAGCAGTGCCTACTATCCCGGAATCGTCAGAGAGTCCAGAGCCAGCAGAGAAGGGTTCACTTCATATCTCAAACCCTCCAGAGGTTGACACGCTGGAGCAAAACTCACCCATCATTCCAGAGAGCTGTGAGTCAGTGGAAAAAGACTCACCTGTCATCCCAGAGATACTCGAGAACTCAGAATCTGGAGAAACATCAGAGACTCTTGCACCGGGAGCAGAACCAGTTGTGATTCCAGAGGATCCTGGGACTGCACAACCACGCTCAGCTAAACAATTCGATACGAAGTGCACTACAGGATCGGATGATGACTCAGACGGTGATGATGATCTGGTGAAAATTTTCGTGCCTAAAGAATGGGATGAGGAGCTGTCTGAGAAGGCATTGAAGAAAAAGCTGAGAGGAG
>NW_021682384.1:1631-1703 GCF_001412515.2 Diachasma alloeum | reverse complement strand
CATTAAGGAATGAAACCAATGCTGTTCGATGGAGAATTAAATTCCCCTTACAGCAATCCCCGTTTCATCTCT
>NW_021682384.1:0-1220 GCF_001412515.2 Diachasma alloeum | reverse complement strand
CGGCGCTATGAGAAACCCAATGGTTTCTCGGCGCAGAGTGCCACCCCAATAATTCGCCCGCTAATTAAAAAATCGTCTCTCCCCTCTTCATTAATATTAAAAAAGGAAACTAATGCTGTTCGATGGAGAATTAAATTCTCCATCCAGCAACCCCCGTTTGATCCCTCAATCTCTGAAATACAAAATTAAAAACTGCGACGCAATTTACGGCGCTATGAAAAACTTAATGGATAACTCGCCCGCCAATTAAAAAATCGTCTCTCCCCTCCTAATTAACATTAAGGAATGAAACTAATGCTGTTCGATGGAGAATTAAATTCTCCATCCAGCAACCCCCGTTTGATCCCTCAATCTCTGAAATACAAAATTAAAAACTGCGACGCAATTTACGGCGCTATGAAAAACTTAATGGATAACTCGCCCGCCAATTAAAAAATCGTCTCTCCCCTCCTAATTAACATTAAGGAATGAAACTAATGCTGTTCGATGGAGAATTAAATTCTCCATCCAGCAACCCCCGTTTGATCCCTCAATCTCTGAAATACAAAATTAAAAACTGCGACGCAATTTACGGCGCTATGAAGAACTTAATGGACAACTCGCCCGCCAATTAAAAAATCGTCTCTCCCCTCCTAATTAATATTAAGCAATGAAACCAATTCTGTTCGATAGAGAATTAAATTCCCCGCACAGCAACCGCCGTTTCATCCCTTAATCTCTGTAATAAAAAAATAAAAACTGCGACGAAAGTCACGGCGCAACACTGAGAGAAAAAATTACCTCTGCCGAAAATATATTTATTCCGCTCAAAAATATCGAAATAACTTCGTCTAATAATACAAGATACGTGGAGTCAACGTATAGTTTGATCTAAATAGATAAATAATTTGTCGCCTCAAAATCTTTTTTTTTTCACGTACACAAGTCAAGCGGAAAAGAAGTACACTATTCCGCTGATTACAAAAAAGCTTCGTAAAAGGTTTCGAAATTTTCCGTGAATCAGAGGTTTGATCTTCTCAAGCTTATCCGTTTGTGACCTCAGAACTGGACTTTCATTTCTCACTCAATAACTATCAATGGCCGGGAAACAAATGAGTAATATTGGAAATAATAGAGAAAGTCGCAGTAGAGATTATACAGTCGTATTTTTGCTGAAAGAATGTTTTTTCTATCAGCTCAAACTTTTGCTTCAGAGAAAATTTTTTGGTTTGCAGTCAAAC
>NW_021682383.1:822-1062 GCF_001412515.2 Diachasma alloeum | reverse complement strand
GGTGCCTTGAAGGGTTCAAAAGTTTTGATGGCCCACTTGACCCCCCAGGACTGCACTACTCTATTTGCCAATGCCCNGAAAGTGAGTGTTCATTAGGAGTTTCAGAGTCTCTCCCATGGTTTCCGTGCGGCTGCCATCTGGCGCCTGTAGGCTCCCTAAATATGGAGTCTTGTTTGTTCCGAGGATTTTTGCCAGCCTAGAGGTCTCCGATTGACTCTCCACGTTGCTTGTGAAAGCCCT
>NW_021682383.1:0-692 GCF_001412515.2 Diachasma alloeum | reverse complement strand
GCTCTCATGTTCTTAGCTTTGTTAAAAGCTTTTCTAGCCTTGCCCCTCAGCCCACTGAGTTTCTTCGACCACCAAGGAGTCTCAGTACGCTGCCCTTTCGGGATTAGCCTGCAGTTTGTCTCGAAGGAGTCCATGATGGCCTGGTTAAGGGTAATCGAAGCGNAAAGCCCTTCAGCAGTCCTCTTTGGCTGCCTTTATTACCTTGTTGTAATCGGCGAGCAAGCCTCTGTAACTTTTCCATGTGTCTTCCTTATGGGGGCCCGCTCTCATGTTCTTAGCTTTGTTAAAAGCTTTTCTAGCCTTGCCCCTCAGCCCACTGAGTTTCTCTGACCACCAAGGAGTCTCAGTAGGCTGCCCTTTCGGGATTAGCCTGCAGTTTGTCTCGAAAGAGTCCATGATGGCCTGGTTGAGGGTAATCGAAGCCTCCTCCAGCTGCTTTTTGTTCTTAAATCTGAGGATGATATCCCTAAGATTGTCAGATAGACTTTCTCGGTAATTTCCCCAGNTCTTATGGTTTGATGATCGGACGCTGAGAGGTCCTTTGAGACCCTCCAGTCTCCAATCATGTCTGCCACTCTATCCGTCCCCAGAGTGATATCTACGACCTCCTGTCGTCTCCGATCTATGAAGGTAGGTTCTGACCCCCCCTATTAGGGATATTTAGACCGGCCCTCATTATGAATTCCTGGAGG
>NW_021682382.1:1060-1149 GCF_001412515.2 Diachasma alloeum | reverse complement strand
TCTAAGAAAAAAAGGTATTTTTTTCCTACATTTATTTATAATTCATGCTACGATTCGATTTGAGAATTTCATGAGAAAATCAAACGTTC
>NW_021682382.1:0-821 GCF_001412515.2 Diachasma alloeum | reverse complement strand
TAAAAAATGCAAATCAGTAGAATTCAAGAAGGAGAGAGAAAGAGTAATGCGCTATTCAAATCTCTCTCCTCTGTGCGTGAGGTTTGAGCACACTGCTACCAACTTCGAAAACGAAATCTCACACTTAGTGCTCAGAGATAATGTGAAATGCGAGAATGTGGATATGATCCCGTTGCTATGCGCGTAATTTCCTTAATATTAAGTCGAAAAAGAAAATAGTGATATCAATGGAAAGCTCGTGGCCGATTTATGTGATGTAACTAAGGCAATTTTTTTCGTAGGGTATCACGTTTTCATTTTATTCAATAAATGTGTTTCGGAGGTAGTGGAGGAGGTAGTTGCTTCGTGTATAGATACCCGGTAGCAAGCGGCGAGTTTCAAAAGTTTTCTTGGCCGATACGCTACCGCGTATCTCGATATATGTCCAATAATAATATATATCTATTTATATCACATGTACACATATATAAACACATACACATAACACATACACATGTATTTATACATATATATATGTTTAAGGGTTATTACGATGACACTGCAATGTTTTGAAGTATAATTCAAATGTATGAATTATAACCTCAAAACCGAATAGCTCTTGGCATGACCCGNAATTATAACCTCAAAACCGAACAGCTCTTGGCATGACCCGGGAGCACCACGTGGAGGTGGCTGTTCAAGGCTCCCAAAAAGTTGTTAATTGCGGGTGTAACTCCGCAATTTCCAACTGGCGCAAAGACGGTGTATGCTGCCTAGTCGGGTTACGCATGGGCGCAATGTTCTGATGGAAAATGACGCTCATACCTGGCTCTACCTCCTGA
>NW_021682381.1:10292-21616 GCF_001412515.2 Diachasma alloeum | reverse complement strand
CGTCTTTCAAAAAACTGTCGTAAAATGAGCCATCAGCAAATAGTTGAGGCGGTCTCTGCTCATAAGGATGATGATACCACTGCGGTGAATCAACAANTTTCAAAAAACTGTCGTAAAATGAGCCATCAGCAAATAGTTGAGGCGGTCTCTGCTCATAAGGATGATGATACCACTGCGGTGAATCAACAAGAATCGGGCCGATTCCTGAGCCGATGTTACCGGGAGGTATCACCCCCGAAATTCCTCGCGTGCGGTTCGCCTGCACGTCTGATGATGAGAACGATGGACCATTTTCGAGAGTCACTGCCGATGGCCTTGTCGTGCTGCCTGCCGAAGGAGGTTCAGGGGACTGAGGCCTTCTCAACATGAAAGTCCGAGGCTGTTCCAGCGCTGAAGCCTCTGGAATCTCGGACTGAGGCGGCTTCGGTGGTACTCTTACCTCATTATAGGCATGAGGATGCAACTGCCGAAAATCCACAGGACTCGCTGCAATACTAGGAGCCATGTTGCTGAGAGGTATTTTCCCTGGAATCTCTCGCGTTGTTCTCCTGCTCTTCTTGAATTCCTCTGTCTTCTGCTAATGATGTCGACTCGGCCGTAGCACTTGCTGAAGGAAGGGCAGAGGACATTTGCTTCTCCCTAACGGCGATGGGCTCCACAGCTTCGTGGGTCAATGCTGAGTCCAACCCCTCGAATGGATTGTACACTTCAGGGGCTATATCCTCCCGCGGTGCTTCCCCCTCTGAGGTTGATGGAAGATTGACGTAATCTGTATGCTTTGCTGGTGTTTTTCTGGCTCTTGGTGGTCTCTGCATGGTTGATACTTGAGAACTGTTTCAATATTTCCAATTATATCTTTATATACTTGTTACCGAAGGCGACGCCGAACCAATAGGAGAAGAGAGTACGTGACGTCAGAATAAACATTCTCAGAATTAATGGAATATGGGCCGAATGTTTCGGGAAACCTTCATTAACGCATATTTTCAGCATCGTGAGCACAATATGTACCTGAGGTACAAGAAAGCCTCTTCATTTGTCGATCGATAGCCTACAATTTGAGTGTAATATTTCACGCCTAAGTCATTAGCACTGAAGGCGGGCAAGTGCAAAGTTCTGTAGAATTTTCATTTGCACATATTTCTACAATCGTAAGGGTAAGCATACCATTTACCTGAAATACAGAACAGCCCGCTCAGTTTTCGGTCAATTACCTAAAATTCTATTCTCATATTTGAAAACCATTGTTGACGATACTATGGATGAGCAGGTGCACAAAGTAACTTGCGAGGTCGAAGTGCAGGTAGTCTCTTTGGTGGGTATATATCTATGCAACAACTGTTGATCACACCCATAGGCGGACCATGTCGACAATCTGATTTGTTGACCAATTTTCTCAATGATTCAAACATTTTTATCTCGTTGGCATTTTTATTACATATTGACTCATTGGTCAACAGAATGCATTTTGGACCGATCACTTTCATTCATAATCATTAAAGTATCAACAATTGTTCAACAGAGTGTACTCCACTGCCCGTACAGCTCTGACTGTCTCTGCCTCGCGCCGGGTTTTGTATCGTGCTGTCTCTATCACTCTCATAGCGAGAAGATTCAGAATCATTCAGAGTGTATACACTCGCTATGGGAGCAACAGAGACATTGCTATACAAATGCCTGCACGAGACAAAGACGCTTATTGTCAGAGTGGCATACGCAGCGCAACAGACTCTTTCAAACAATTGTTGATATCTTGATAACTACGAACAGTAGAGACATATGAACCAAAAACTATTTTATTTGTCATGAAATTACCGAACTTTTTTACGCAGCATTCCCCGATAATTTCTCAATGGTTTTCGAGATGTCTTAATCGTAAGTAGACGTTGTAGGAGGCATTTTGTTGATAAACGAAAAGTAAACCTTGGCCTCACGTCCCATCCCATTAACGTACTTGTTTTGACGTTGAAAAAAATAATCGAACCGGACGATTCATAGTGAATACTCAATCCCTTTTGGGGGGGGGGGCATGTTTTGAGGACCAAGCGACAGTCAGTGTATATGAACTCTCGGGGGATAATTTCCGTAATTGGAAGTCATACAGTATTTAGTTTTCATACTAATCTTATCCATACTCATTTCATACTAAAAATTCATATAATTTATCCATTGGTCTGCGAACTGTCCAATAAAAATAATAATCTTTCATGCTAACGCGCTTCTGGAGTGCTCGTCAAACGTGATAAAAGAAAATTATTATCAACATGTTTCGTTGGCGTTTATGAAATTGAGTTATTCGAATTTACACAATTCAAATTTTTCTGTTAACATTATAACATGGGGATCAACTATTTATAGGTGAGATGGATTTTGGAGGATGGAAAGCGATATGATTGTGGCAACGTTGCTGTCTATTCTCCTTGTCTCGACTCTGCTTGCTGCAGCGAATGAGCCTTGTCTTTCAAACATCGTAACACTGTTGCCGCGTCTCAAGTGCTGAGTGCAATGTAATGCCCAAGAAAAGGGTCCCGATGGTTCGGTGAGAAAAATAGATGTCTGAACGCGGGGGGTTTTCGGGACGATTTTCTGTCGTCTGTTATGCGTCTTCTTCAAATACACTATCGTAAATTGACAAATTTTATTTATTTGTAACAACTTCCGTTCGAAGGAATAGTGTCAGTGGCCATCATAGATGATGGATATTTGAGTCATCTATTCGAATATGCCCTAATTCTGAGAAGTATGCAATGCTTACATACAATTTATTGGCTCATTACAAGCCGAGGACTCACAGGAACTATCAGAGTCATTGTAAAAATAAGAACAATAATAAATGAAAAAAGCAATCAGCACTAAACCAATGCTCTTATCTGAAAATATGGAACTGTACCCAGGGCAAAATTGAAACTTTGCTAGGGTAAGCTACCTAGTAAAAAATGGACGGTCGGCTTGTGGATAGGAAATTATGCGAAAAAATAGTAAAATGTAAACTGTTGCTTTAGATTTTCAATAACTATTGTTATTTTTTATCCCCAAATAACAATTTTTTTAAATTTAGTTGTTATTTCAAATGCTAAAAAACAAACGTCCATCTACTGGGTAGTTTTCTTAGGCGTCCATCTATTGGTCGGTTTCCCTATGATGGTTTATTTTTCGCCGCAGAGAACAGTCGGGAAAATTCGAGGAAGACATACCATACGGTGGCGTTGTGGGGTGAATTTTCCAAAAGTAGGCAAACCGATATTCCAAATCGAAGTCCGGTCAATCAGAGGGTCATAGAATGACCGCAGGTAGATGACAACTCGGACCAAAGACAGCGGCATTATAACTCTCAGTTTGAAACGAACCTCGGTGCATACCTGTAGTCTTGTCCTCATCGACGCGATCTGTGTTTATACTTGAATTAGTTTATCGTTCTGCTCAAGTTTTTCGTGCATCCGTTATGGCATCAATTCAGGATAATCGAGCTGAAAGACCCCTATCACCGGAAAGACGGTACTATTGTGAGAGTGATGATAGTGACAATGAAAAATGTGAATTGAATACCAGTGATGACGAGAGCGATAATGAATTTTCGTCTTCAGATGACGAAGGTTTAACATTTCGTGATAGGTTGGTGAATCTCTTCATTGACTTGAAAATGGAGCAGTCAAAGAGAACAGCAATACTTAAACTATTGCGCACCCATCCATGTTTTAAAAATCTACCTTGTGATCACCGGACATGAGTCAAGACTCAACGGGAAAAGATCCAACTCCGTATTGTAACACCTGGGGAATATTTACATCTGGGAATCGCGGCTCAATTGAAGGATTACTTGAGCCGCATTCCTCTCCCTTTACCTGATCATCTGATTGTTGATCTTAGCACGGATGGTGCGAATATGGATAATGAAAGTAAGATAAATATGTGGCCCATCCAAATGAGGGTTGTGAATATTGAAAAATCCACTCCAATTATCGTTGGAATCTTTCGTGGATTGAAAAAACCGGCGTGTTCCAGAGATTTCTTCTCTGATTTCATTTCCGAATGGAAAAAAATTCAAGAGGATGGAGGAATTACAATTGAAGACAGAACGATAAAGCTGTGTATTCGATGTGTAATTGCTGATGCACCAGCTCGAGCTTTTCTTCTCTGCCACGTAGGACACCGTGGCTACAATAACTGTTCGAAATGTACCATGGATGGAATTCCCCGCACGGATGTACATTATGCGGCTATGACAGATGAAAGTCATCATCACGGTCCAAGTTTTCTGGCCGATTTAGGAATCGGTATGGTGTCTTAAGTGGCTTTTGAGTGGATGCATTTATCTCTGTTGGGATCCACAAAACGACAAATAAGAGCAACGGTAACTTACAACCGACGATTCAACAGTTACGTTAGACTTGATGATACACAAATTGATATAATCAATAGCCGAATGCGCATAATCGCTGAATATACACCACGTGAATTTTCAAGACGGCCGACTGACATTAGGCAATATCACAAGATGAAAGCAACAGAATTACGTCAGCTAATTTTATATACTGGACCAGTCATCAATCATGGAGTATATAAAAGCAATATTTGCAATCATTATTTGTTATACCACGTTGCGTGAGAAATTTCGCATCTCCTCATAGCTCGCCACACCATGTGACCTTGGCAGGTACACTGATGAATCAGTGGGTAAAGGGATGCAGCAAATTATATGGAGAAAAATTCGTGACGTATAATGTTCATGGTCACCTCCACATGGTAGAAGATGTGAGGAGGTTCGGGCATTTGGATTCATTCTCTGCCTTTCCATATGAGGATCTTATGCAATAATTGAGAAGAATGATGAGGAAACCAGCACACTCCTTGCAACAAATTGCGCGGAGAATTAGAGAGAAATCCAATAGGAAAGGAGAAACGAGGCATCATCATACACTCACTGTGAAGTCGTCACAACCTCATTCTAATGACCCACGAAGGCCCGACGATATGGACGTATGTAGCGAAGAATATGTGCAATACAATCTGATAACCGATGATTTCACGCTCGGCACAGATCAGCGCGACAACTGCTGCATTTTGAATGATTCCAGTGTTTGCCTTATTCTCAACATTTTTGCGGCAGTTACCAAGAGATACCAGTTGGCTGTCCAAAAATTCTGGAACATGGAGTCTTGGTTCCCTACTGGACTCGATTCAACGGAAGTAGGAAGTTTTAAATGTTCGGAGCTGGAACCGACATTACATTATGTTGACTTGAGTGAGATCGTTGCCAAGTGTTATCGGACACCGTACTGGCCGCTTCCTGAACCGAATAATCTACCACCTGACAAGCCATCACCTGGAATATTTATTGTAACAGTAATGTTGTAGCAGTAATAAACAATAAAGGGGTTTATTGGACACCATGAACGACAACAATAAAGCATGGACATCAAATAGGTGAGTAAAATGAGTAATTGAGGGAAAAACGGAAATTTTATCATACAAAATGTATTTTGGCTCATTCATACCCAACGTATTGAATTTTCTAAACAAGAGATTGAATTTTTTTGAATCATTTTTCGATCTCTAATTTTGAATTGAGAAAATTTCAAGTAGATATCCCAACAATAGAAAAACAAACAACTTAGTCGGGGAAGACACTGGGAAAAATAGTTAAATTTATTTGTATTACAGGAATATTCTCTAGAATTCGCTCGGTGAACCCTTCGACGTCTATAGAGATGGCATGAGCACAGTGGGGGATCAAATGCTGTCTACCAGTCTCCAATAACTTTTTTTAAACACTCTTAAAAATGATCCCCATGCAAATTCATGAAATTTCTCTATTGTATTGTATCTAAAAATATTGTTACGTATTCCCCCTTCGAACCCTTTAAATTGTCTCCAGTCTGAAGGAGGACAAAAGAACTCCCTGGTAACGACTGTCTTTTGGAATAACACGATCATCTTACCACGGCTTCTCTTTGAAGATACCAATCAAGACACATCATCTCTCTCCGTTATTAATTAATAAACCGCCCTAACCCTTTATTAATTTATGTGTAATGTGTCCCTCATTTCACTGGATATAACATTGGTGTCAGAAGTGGAATAAAAATAAAACAAAACAAAAACATCGCGGATGAGGAAGAACGAGAAACACAACCGGCAAGAGATCGACTCCCTCGTTTTGGTCCTCTCCGTTCCGGCTTCCGCCCATACTCAGCACCCGGGGGAGACGAAATTTATCAACCGAATGAATCAACACAACTGGACAATTTGAGGAATGATCTTCGAGATGAAATCGTCACCGACATCAGACAGACCCTTCGCCAGGATTTGGAAAATCATCGTCTTGCTGCCAGAGAGGAAATTTTGGATTTATTGAGAAATCTCCATCGTGATCCAGTGCCTCAACAAGCTCAACCAGCTCCTCCACAACCTCAACAAGTTCCACCAGTTCCTTCTCGACCTCAACAAGCTCCAGCAGCTCCTGCAGTACCTCACCAAGGTCCAACAGCACCTCCAGTTCCACAACCAGCCCCAGTAGGAGTACCAATTCCTCCACCCGGATTTCCAGTGCCTCCACCACAGATACCTCCAAGGAACCCACCAGACAACACTCACAATAATTTTGATTTTGCCAACGCTTTTAATTTACCGTATTTTGCTCATCAAAATTCACAGATTAAACCTGATACCTACGATGGTACAAAACCATGGTCACAGTATCATTCACATTTTGAAATTGCCGCGACTCATAATCATTGGTCAAAAGAGACTAGAGCTTCTCAATTACTAACTCGACTTCGCGGTAGTGCTCAATTGATTCTTAATAAAATTCCAGAAGATGACAAAAAAAATTATGAAAAAATCGTTAAAATTCTAGCCGAGAAATTTGATGAGAAGTATCTATCTCAAATCTATTTCACTGAATTACAGGCTCGAAAACAACACAGAGATGAAAATTTTATAACTTTCTCGGAAGAAATCGAACGACTCACATATTTGGCATATCTAGATTCTTCTGAGAAAGAACGAGATCGTGTCGCGTGTCTCTCTTTTATCAATGGGATTAATAATCAAAAAATTGAATTCACTTTGCGATCTGAACGTTTCGAATCATTGCAGAAAGCAGTTGCACGAGCAACTGAACTTCAATCAATTTCTCACGTATTAAACATGAAACGACAGATCACAAATTCAACAAATCATCGATTCCAGAATAATCATCGCGATTTCTCTTCAAATCACAATAAACAAAATAATTTATCGAATCAAACGTCAAATATCCAATGTTTTAAATGTAAACGTTTCGGTCATTACGCCAATAAATGTACAGATTCTCATAACAATTCCCATCAGAATCTCCCAAGTACTTCTTACAATAATTCCTCAAGACAACTCAACCAAAATCACAACAATCATCATCCCTACCGCAATTTCAACAATGGAAATCGAAACTTCAGATCAAAATTCACTAATTTCCAATCCTCAAATGGTAACAAACACTCAAACCCAAACAAATCTTCCAACACTAACATAAATTCGGAAAACTGAATAGAGTCAGTTCGTTGGGGGACGAATTGACTCAATCAAATATTACTAAATGTTTTCAGATTACAAATGAAACTCAAGAATTAACTCTCAATCTAAAATTACGAGGAAAAATCAATGAACACCCTTGTTCCATGATCATTGATACTGCGGCTGACATCACCTTGATTAATCCTGTACTTTTCAACAATAATTTGGCTGAATTAAAAAATTCTGTTAAATCCATCATGATCAGGACAGTTTCTGGTGATCAATTTCCGCATAAAGCAATTAAAGAGATTACTGTTTCCATAGGAAATTATTCTGTAATTTTGGACGCAGTTTTTGCTAACATTTTAGAAGATTGTATCCTTGGGTTAGATTTTCTTTACAAATATGGACTTCTAGCAGATTTCCAACTGATTATTAACAAAAAATTCAATATTTGTAACCCTCAAAAAACAATTCTTGTTCAACAAGTAGTCTCTCAAGAAATTCCTAGACTGAACTTTGACATGCCAGAATTTTTACTTAAACTCTTTGAAAATTCATGTGAATTATTGAATCAAAATGAACAACTAAAATTGAAAAATTTTCTCCTGACATTTTTGAGATGTTTTTCTGCACATTCTAATGATTTAGGTAGATACTCAGGGACCAAACACAGAATCAACACAGGGGATTGTCTCCCAATCAAACAAAATCCTCGTAGGATCCCTTTCCATTATCGAGACAAAGCTATTGAATTATTAGAAGCAATGAAAAAACAAAATATCATTGAACCCGGTCATGGCTCTTGAGCATCTCCTGTTGTCCTAACCACAAAGAAAGATAAATCTCTTCGATTTTGTGTTGATTATCGAGAACTAAATGACGAGACAAAGAAAGACTCAATGCCAATACCACGCGACGAAGAAATTTTCGATGCAAGTTCTGGATCGGAATGGTTCTCAACCATTGACTTAAAAAACGGCTACTGGCAGGTTGAATTGGATCCTAGAGACAAAGAAAAAACAGCCTTTGTTATCAAGGACGAATTATGGCAATTTAAAGTTCTTCCTTTCGGTCTTTGCAATGCTCCAGCAACTTTTGTAAGAATAATGAACAAAGTTCTACAAGGCTTGATAGGAAAAATTTGCCGTGTATTCATTGATGACATCATTGTTTTTGGTCAAAATTTTGAGGATCATTTGCACAATCTAAAATTGGTATTTTCTCGTTTAACAAAAGCTAATCTCAAAGTTAACACTAAGAAATGTGTTTTCTTCAAACATGAAGTCCTTTATCTCGGTCACATCATTTCTAGAGATGGAATCAAATGCTCTCCAGAAAAAACTTCATCTATCTCTGATTGGCCGGTTCCTCGTACTAAACGTCAGCTCAGGAGTTTTCTCGGATTATGCTCCTATTATCGGAAATATGTGAAAGGCTTTGCAAACATTGCTAAACCCTTACACGTTCTAACTGAAGATAAAATCCCTTTCAAATGGACTTCCGAATCTCAAACTAGCTTTGATCAACTGAAATCTATTCTAATATCTCCACCCATTCGATCTACTCCAATTTCTGATGGTAATTTCATTCTTGACACTGATGCTTCTCTATTTGCTATTGGAGCAACGCTCTCCCAAATCCAAAACGGTGAAGAAAAAGTTATCGCTTATTTCAGCAAGTGCTTGAACAAATCCGAAAAGAATTATTGCGTCACTCGTAGAGAACTTTTAGCCGTAGTCTCATCAGTTGAACATTTCAGCCATTATCTATTAGGAAGGAAATTCTTAATTAGAACCGATCATGCAGCTCTAAAATGGCTTCTTTCATTTAAAAATCCTCACGACCAAGTAGCTCGTTGGATTGAGATTCTTTTCACTTATGATTTCGACATTTCTCACAGACCAGGTCATCTCCATGGCAATGCAGATGCTTTGTCTAGACGCCCCTGTACATGTAAAAAATGTAATAAACTTAATTTACGTGAAGAAGGAGCAGAGAAACACGTCTTTCGTACAATCTGCATGGTCAACGATAAAGATTGGGCGACGTTACAATCCGAAGATCCAACTCTCCACATGCTGATCGAATCAAAAAGAAACAATCAACGTCCTGACTGGCATCAAATCTCTCACCTTGGCCCAGATGTGAAATTTTACTTATTGTATTGGGATTCTCTAGAGTTGAAAAGAAATATTCTGTATCGTCGCTGGGAATCGACTGACGAATCGAAAATCATGTATCAAATCGTTGTTCCTCGATCGGCAACAAAGGAAATTCTCAGTATTTCTCATTCGTCTCCTCTCGGTGGTCATTTTAAGGTCAACAAAATGTTGGACAATATTCGAAAACGTTTCTATTGGGCTTCATGCAAACCTGACGTCGAGAATTGGTGTCGCAAATGTTCTATTTGTTTCAGCAGAGATGGTCCTTCTTGTCGAGCCAAAGGGGAATTACAGATTTACAACGTTGGTTTTCCTTTTGAGAGAATCGCACTCGACATCTTAGGTCCACTACCAAGAACCTCTAGTGGTAATCGTTTCGTCCTGCTAGTTACCGATTATTTCTCTCGCTGGCCTGAAGCAATCCCACTTCCCAACCATCAGGCAGCTACCATTGTTGAAGCTCTGATTGTGCATGTGATTTCGCGATTTGGAATACCCCTAGAAATTCACTCTGATCAAGGTCGAGATTTCGAATCATTAATTTTCAACTCGTTAATGAATATTCTAGGTATCCACAAAACTCGCACAACTCCACTCCACCCACAATCTAATGGTTTAGTCGAGCGTTTGAATAGGACTCTCCTCAATTACCTCACTAAATTCATTAATGACAATCAGAAAGTCTGGGATAAATGGTTACCACTATTCCTCCTAGCTTATCGTTCCTCCAAGCATCAAACAACACAATTCACCCCAGCAATGTTAATGTTTGGTAGAGAATTGAAGCTTCCTTTAGATTTACTCTACGGTACTCCAACACACAACACTGACAATCACACTTTTTACCCTGATTATGTGGACCAATTGCAGGAAAGATTAGTGGATACTCATTAACAGGTTAGAGAAAATTGGCAACTCAGAAGTGATAAAATGAAATCTAAATTTGATTTGAAGGCGCACATGATTTATTTTACACCCGGACAGAAGGTCTGGCTCTTTGCCCCCAAAAGAGTCAAAGGTAAATGTCCAAAAATCCAAAGGAATTGGGAAAAGACTTATGTTATCAGATCAAAATTAAATGATGTAGTTTATCGGATTCAGAAACTTCCAAGAGGTAAATTCAAGGTGGTACATGTCAATCGTATGTGACCAATGGAACAAGATAGTGAAGAGTAATCATGGGCTCAAATCATGAATTACCAAACACATTTCTTTTCGAATTTTATTTGTCTGTGGTCAGCAGACTGGCCTGAACATGTATTTATCTGTGGTTAGCAGACTGGCGTGAAAATTTATTTATCTGTGGTTAACAGATTGTCTGTGGTTAACAGACTGGCCTGAAGGTGTATTTATCTGTGGTTAGCAGACTGGCCTGAAAATTTATTTATCTGTGGTTAACAGATTGTCTGTGGTTAACAGACTGGCCTGAAGGTGTATTTATCTGTGGTTAGCAGACTGGCCTGAAAATTTATTTATCTGTGGTTAACAGATTGTCTGTGGTTAACAGAATGGCCTGGTTTACACGCCTGATTTTTATTAATCTGTGGTTAACAGAATTGGCTGAATATTTAATGTCAATTTTTATGAATGTATGTGTTGAAGTAGATAATGCTTGATTTTGCTTTAGTAAATGTAATAATTTCGAAAGCTTCCGAAATCACCAAC
>NW_021682381.1:0-1514 GCF_001412515.2 Diachasma alloeum | reverse complement strand
GAGCTCATAGCCCTGAAGATGCAGACTGCAATGTTTGCGAAACGTCGGCGCAGCGCTGAATCCAAACGCGGCATCCATCCGGAAGCCAAAGATTTCATTAATCATGGCCGCGAAAGCCTCAAAACTAAGATACTTCAGGATTCTTTTGACGACGTTCCAGTGGACCTTTTGCAGGTTTATTGAGTATTTGCTTACCGCGTTGACAGCGAAGGTTATGTCAGGTCTCGGCATCATTGAGAGGAACTGTAAACAACCAACTGCCTCTCTGTATGGCATATTTAGCTTTTCTTCACTATTTTCTGATGGTTTGAACATGGTAAGGTTCTGGTGGTTGTCTGCGGGTATGCTTACAGTGTTGGCATTGGTCATGTTGAATCTCTGTAGGACCTTGTTTGTGTAAAGAGTCTGGTGGAGGAAGATGGAACCATCTGGTAGCTTGTCGACTTGAAGACCAAGGAAGATATCCAGTGGATCTGTCGTGATTTTGACTTCCTTCTGCAGATGGTTCATTAGTGCTGTGATGCGTTTCTGGCTCTTTGAGGCTACTAACCCATCGTCAATGTATAGGGCCAGTATTAGTTGTTCACCGCCATCGTGTGACATGAAAACGCAGGGTTCTACTGCAGTGCTCTTCATGTTAAACTTTTCCAGGCATTGGACGAAACGTTTGTTCCAACAACGTGGTGACTGTTTAAGTCCGTATAAACTTTTCTTGAGCTTGCACACTCGTCCAGATTTGTCGGCAAAGCCTTCAGGTTGATGCATGTAAACACTTTCCTCCAGGTATCCATAGAGGAAGGCTATTTGACATCAAATCTCTTGGTGTGCATGTTATCAGTTGCTATCTTTGTTAAAATTATTCTGAGTGCAGCATAACTCACCACAGGGCTGAAAGTCTCCTTATAGTCTAGGTCTGCTTTCCGTTGACATCCCTTGGCAATGAGGCGAGCCTTGTATCGTTTTTCTCCTGTGGGGCTTTCCTTCAGCTTGTAGACCCATCTGTTATCCATGACGTTCACAGATTTTGGGCGATTTACAAGGGTCCAGGTCTGATTGTCGTTTAGGACCTGCAGCTCTTCGAGCATTGCTGCTTTCCAGTTTTCAGCTTCGTCACTCTTCTGAGCATCTTTGAATGATGATGGTTCTGTGACGTGTGCTACCATAGCTGTCTTCTCTTGATCCGATGTAACTTCTTCTGGAGGCCTCAAATTTTGTATTCTCTGAGCCAGTGGCAGGCTAGAATCGAGTACTGACTGACGTGGATCAACCTCATCTCGTAGCCGTATCTCGGGGATCTGTTGGCGAGGAGAGGAATTTTCCAGTGTGATGACACTGTCATCGTTGGTGTCCCAGGGTTCAGGGTCGTTGTATTCTTCTGAATCTGTTTCTTCTATTTCAATCATTTGTGGGTTTTCTTCTTCTTCAAGCATTTGTAGTATCTCTTCTTCTGCTTGATTTATTTGTGGTCTCTTCATCAGTGAGGGTGTCAGCCCCTTCAATGAAAGCTATTTCTT
>NW_021682380.1:11176-13955 GCF_001412515.2 Diachasma alloeum | reverse complement strand
CCCTCACTCGACTGTACATCGAGTGCAGCTCGAATGGTCCGTCAGGGAAGTTTTACAAGACAGCCAAATTCGAACTCAGGTTCAAATATTTACTACAAAACTTATAAGAGACCGCAAAAGTGGGTAATTTTTAGCGTATTAAAGTATGTCTATGCAAGACTTTTTTTACGACAATAATCAAAATTTGAAAAGTCAAAATTTTTAGAATGAAAAAAGTGAGGGTCAACATTTCACGGATGAAATTTGCTAGGGTCAGAAAGCTGATGGTCAGACAAAAAAAAAATTTCAGGCCTAAATAAGGCCTAAAATGGTTAGGTTCAAAATGTTTGGGCCTAAATTATACAAAAATAGTCAGGCCCAAAATGGTTGAGTCCATGATAGTTGGAACTAATATGGTTAGCCCCAAAATAGTCAGGTCAAAAATTTTCAACCGCAAAATATGACAAAAAATGATCAGGCCGAAAATTACGCCAAAATGCGGTCAGATCCAGAATAAGACCCAAATGTTAGAGCTGTAAAAAACATCTTTAATGATCTTTCAAAGATCTTTTTATATTATTTTTGGAAGATCTTTCGAAGACAAATTTTTATCTCCCAAAGATCTTTCGCATTATATTTGAAAGATTTTCCGAAGACAAATTTTCATCTTCCGAATAATCTTTCTGCCACACAGAAAAGATCTTGCAAATAATCTTTCGAAATATCTTCCAAAAGATTTTCCGAAGATCTTCCAAAGACGAAATTTTTTTTACCCGGGTAAAAAAACTAGTTTCAAAAAAAAAACAATCACAAACAATTTTAAAAACAATCACAAACTAGTTTCCACATATCATAGTTTTGAATGAACTGTATTTTTCTTGTTCTTATAATCTTCGATTCAATTTCTTTTCAATTCATTAACTGAATCACTTTGAATTATTTTCATTATTTTGTGAATTTAAATTCTTCCTGAGACAAGAATTAAATTACAATTACAAGTAGTTACTGAGGAGATAATCAAGGTAATTATACTAATTTTGTAAATTGTGATTGTGATAGTTAACTTGAAATGAGGTCAGATAATTCGAGATAACAAAGTAATAAAGATTTAAATTCGATAAATTCCATAGTACCCGGATTTGGGACATTATTATTAACTTTCTTTTATTGTAATTTTGATTATCAGGCCCGAACAGAGTAAGAATCCAAGAATATCGTTTTGATTTCATTTCAACGTTACAAATGGCGCCCGAACTTACACTCTTGTAAGACCTTGAAGTCTAAGAACTGAAAATTCAGTTCCAATCGTTATAATTCGTTAACGATGTTCAGAGTATATTGACCATCGCTATTCAACACGCCACCTTATGTTGTTCACACTTGGAAAAAAAAAATTGAACAACATCACAAGTTGATACACAGTTGTGCATTCGCCGGCAAGGATGGAAATTTTTTCCGTAACGATTCCGAAATTACACGTAGACCTTTTCCAAGGTGAGCTCTCTTTCCAGGGCGCGCATTGGAATAGCACATCTCTTGGCATGGGGCATCTTATGAAAAAAATGAATTGATCAGTCCTATGGATAGATTAATATAATATTAATGAAGCCATCAATATGCAATTGGTAATAAAGACCATTGAATCTATTCCGACATTCTAATAAATGGTCCATTCATCTCAGAAGCGAGTGATTTCAGAAGAACATATGGTGACTCTATATTTAGCGCTCAACAAGTCCACAACAACCTCTGTATGTACACAACTCCTTCTATTTTATGACTTCTGAACAGAGAATGAGGGATGATGTTGCAGGAGCAAGAGTCTCAGGACAACTAATTAGATTCGTACTCATTGTAACCCTTGGAGGTTGTGTGGAAACACGATTCCATGAAATCTGTAGTTTTTCAGATCGCTTACCTCCTCCTCCCCCTTTCATCTCCCATGACAGCGAATTATATTGTATTGATAATTTGTGAAACATCGCAATCCGATTGAAAGTGTACAACAAATACAAGGTTTTCTTACAAGAACAATCAGACAACGTTTAATTTTCCTGGCTGCGTGTCGTATTATTTTTCATTGCTTTACGCTCATCAAGGGCGAGAGTTGACGCTGGCTGAGTCAATGATACAGTGGAAAAATCGAACAGACGTGGGATTAGAACCCGACTGAACGAATTGCGAGGTCTTCGCCCTATTGACTGAGCTATTGCAGGCTTTCGATTTCTATGACATCTTCATAACGACTTAAGAATTTATCAACATTCGTATTTAATTATTAACATCGCTGACATCACTATTAAAAATTTCTATCTAAAATTTCCGGTGTACTTTCCCGAAATTTTTAGCAAATTTAATTTCTACTGAAATTTCAAGGAATTCCCGGGTAGAAAAAAAACCGTCTTCTGAAGATTTTTCGGAAGATCTTCTGGGTAAATCTTCCGAAAGTTTTTGGGAGATCTTTTTGGTTACATGAAAAGATCTTCTAAAGATGAAAATTCATCTTCGGGAGATTTTTTTTTTTCAAGAAAAAATTCATGGGAAATGAAGAAAGATCTTCGGGAGATGAACTTTTGTTTCCAGAATGTCTTTCAGATACAATCCACCGATATCTTTGGGAGACAAAATTTTGTCTCCTGAATATTTTTCACAGGCAACCCAGAAAAATATTCGGGAGATGAAAATTTTCATGGGAAATGTCTCCCAGAGATGGCCTGGATTACTATTTTCGAATGGAATTGTTTGTTCCCACTTTCTGACCCTTATTTTCCCTCTTATTGTGACCTTCATTCCTTTATAC
>NW_021682380.1:0-689 GCF_001412515.2 Diachasma alloeum | reverse complement strand
CTTCATGGCCACGCGTGGCTATGGCCAGGCCATAGCGATTTGCATAAGTACTAGAGTAACGCAATGGGCTGGAATATTCAGAAATTCTCACTTTCAGCATTAGAAGATCTACTACATAGATTTATTCATTTCTGTTCTATTGAATTCTTGATTTTTCATTCCATAAACAAAACAAATCGACCGGATCGATAGCGTGGATCAAATCTCACTCAGAGAAACGCACTCTGGGACACCGACTAGATTCAGGCCGGGCCCGACTTGATTCTAAACGATCCTCCAACTTGATTGAAGATGATTTTTCAACCTGGTTCGAAACGAATTCTGCAACTTCCTTTAATTTAATTCTTTAACTTGAACCCCGATCATTCTTCAACTCAAACTTTTGACTTGATTAGAGTCGTTTCTTTGGGTCCGTTTATTTGGTTTGGATCAATTCAATTATTAAACTTGCATCAATACAATGTTCATTTGAATCAATCCCGTCGTTGGACTTCATTCAGGTCGATTTCGATCTTAATTAAGTCAAAGACTCAATTCGCTTGAGGTCAATTTCGACTTGATTCAAGTCGATTTTTCAACTCATCTCAAATCCATCCTTTTACTTGGTTCAACTCTTTGAATTGATTCAAGACGAAACTTGGAATCCGTTCATTCCCCTTGAA
Source organism: Diachasma alloeum (assembly GCF_001412515.2). Classification (NCBI taxonomy): domain Eukaryota; kingdom Metazoa; phylum Arthropoda; class Insecta; order Hymenoptera; family Braconidae; genus Diachasma; species Diachasma alloeum. The sequence continues at coordinate 27 of NW_021682380.1, read as the reverse complement.
TTAAACGGGCTGATCGAAGCCGAACAA
>NW_021682379.1:2464-2615 GCF_001412515.2 Diachasma alloeum | reverse complement strand
GGGGTCGGTCAAGTCGACAGGAGTCGCAGCCAGAATAAGTGAGACCCCATCCATCCAATTCCCCATCCATCAACCTTTGTTGCATCCCTTAGTCTCTGTAATAAAAAAATAAAAACTACGACGAAATTTACGGCGCTTTACGATAACTCGG
>NW_021682379.1:0-2237 GCF_001412515.2 Diachasma alloeum | reverse complement strand
TAATATTAAGGAATGAAACCAATGCTGTTCGATGGAGAATTAAATTCCCCATCCATCAACCTTTGTTGCATCTCTTAATCTATGTAATAAAAGATTAAAAACTGCGACGAAATTCGCGGCGCCAAGAAAAACCTAATGGTTTCTCGGCGCAGTGACTCCCGATAACTCGCCGGCTAATTAAAAAATCGTCTATCCCCTCCTAATTAACATTAAGGAATGAAACTGATTCTGTTCGATGGAGAATTAAATTCCCCATCCATCAACCTTTGTTGCATCTCTTAATCTATGTAATAAAAGATTAAAAACTGCGACGAAATTCGCGGCGCCAAGAAAAACCTAATGGTTTCTCGGCGCAGTGACTCCCGATAACTCGCCGGCTAATTAAAAAATCGTCTATCCCCTCCTAATTAACATTAAGGAATGAAACTGATTCTGTTCGATGGAGAATTCAATTCCCCATCAATTAACCCTCTTTCAGGCCTTAATCTCTGTAAAAAATGGAAGAAATTGTCATGAAAATCACAGCGCAGTAAGAAAAATAATCGTTTTTAATTAAGAAATGAAAAAAGGGCACTTCGACGAAGAATTAAATTCTCCATTTATTAACCTTCTTTCAACACTTAATCTATGTAACAAAAAAATAAAAACTGCCATGAAAGTCAGGGGCCAATAAGAAGAATAATTTTTTCGCGGCGCACACTGACTGTTCACCATTCGCCCGCGAATTAAAAATTCACTTCTCCCCTCCTAATTGAAATTAAGGGATGAAAAAACGGCAGTTCGATGGAGAATTAGTGTGCGCCGCGAAAAAATTATTTTTCTTACTGGCCCCTGAGTTTCATGGCAGTTTTCATTTTTTTGTTACAGAGATTAACGGATGAAAGAGGGTTAATTGATGGGGAATTCAATTCTCCATCGAATTGCCCTTTTTCATCCCTTAATCTCAATTAGGAGGGGAGAGGTGTATTTTTAATTACCGGGAGTCACTGTGCGCCGCAAAACAATTATTGTTCTTACTGCGCTGTGATTTTCATGACAGTTTCTTCCATTTTTTACAGAGATTAAGGGCTGAAAGAGGGTTAATTGATGGGGAATTTAATTCTCTATCGAACTACCATTTTTTCATCCCTTAATCTCAATTAGGAGGGGAGAGACAAATTTTTAATTCGCGGGCGAGTTATCCATTAGGTTTTTCATAACGCCGCGACTTTCGTCGCAGTTTTTGTTTTTTGATTACAGAGATTACCCCCTCCACGGGATTCCCACTTTGTCGTTAGTGAGGGGGCTTGGTCGCGGGCGGTGGGGGTCTTAAGGACTACCGCCGCTCGCGGTCGCTAAGAGGAGTCCACCCAATCCATGTGTGTGAGCGGCTTAAGCCATGGCCTCGGCCATATCGTGCCTAAGGATGCGTGGCACAGGGGGAGCTGTGTCGCTAACGGTGCCTCTCAGAAACCTGGGCGACCTCTGAGAGTAGTCTTGGGTGTAACCCACCCGAGACAAGCCAAGCCCTGGGCAATCGCGGCAATGCACCAGGTGAAAACGCTTAACCGCGATACTCGTGGGACCAAAAATGGAAACCAATCTAAAAAATCTCAGTATTGAAAAAGAAACATCGGGTGGGGCCAGCGATGGCGAACACACGAAGTCTGACTATGCTGACCAGTCTGGCACCGATGTGAATCGTGTCAGACTGAGTGGAGCCGAGATAAGACGTCGCAATTGCAACCTTGGCGGATGCAACAGCAAAGGTTGATGAGGGGCAGTGGGAGGGGGCTGTAAGGAAGTCAATAAAACGCCGTCCATCGGAGCGTACCACGCCAAGCCCCTCAGTCAGGCCGAAAGAAAAAAGAATGAGAACGCAGGATCAGGGCACATATGCTCCGAATACTGCGAGCTCATTCAAGTTTGCAGTTATGCCGGAGTCATATACGGATCAGAAACTGGCCACTGAAGAGGTAACGGAGGTAAAGAAACTCCTGAAGGGGGCCACTCTGGCGTTACCTGACGGGGTGAAAGCACCCACCTTCAACGGTGTCTCGGAACGAGAAGGTGTGGCAATGGTGTACTGCACTGATGAAGAAACGGGAAATTGGCTGAAAGGCTCTTCCCCGAAAACAAAATAGCTGGGCTTACTGTACATGTGGTCGCAGCCTCGGAGCGTCCCAAGAAGCACCGGATTGTGGTACACGTGGAAGACCTAGATCTAACCGCTCAAGAAGCACTGTGCTTCCTTGAGA
>NW_021682378.1:10979-11162 GCF_001412515.2 Diachasma alloeum | reverse complement strand
GGCAGGTCCCGAGTGTGAACGGATGTTTGGAAGTAGATTAGAGGGTCATGTTGATAGAAAGAAAACTCACCAAAATAACAAGAGTTTGGATTTAATCGGTTTTATTTCACTTCATTTACTTTTGCATACAGTTGGATTTTTTTCATTTTTTTCAAATTAATGAATTGAAATAATTGTTTTCGC
>NW_021682378.1:0-10874 GCF_001412515.2 Diachasma alloeum | reverse complement strand
GATTTAATCGGTTTTATTTCACTTCATTTACTTTTGCATACAGTTGGATTTTTTTCATTTTTTTCAAATTAATGAATTGAAATAATTGTTTTCGCGAACAGAACAAATGATTTTTTGTTTTTCCAATCGAGTGTGAAATGTTGTTATATCTTACTCTGCAATGAAGCGACACATGGTACAATCGTCGATGAATGGAGGTGGTTCGTCAATTTGATCAGCTGATGTTGAATTCCACTGGGTAAAGCAGCGCCGATAACGAGCAATTTCCGGATCCTTTTTGAAGCTCTCAGGTCAGTTCTTCCAAGCATCACTAATGCTGTTCCAAGCGAATGCCAGTAAGAAGAATTTTGGGAGGAATGCAATTTCTTCCTCCTTCATAGTTTGCAAGCTTCTAGTTGTGCAGAATTTCTTGAGTGACTTCCTAAGACAGCCCTGTGTGTATGTGGCGTACCAAGTCTTCAAACGTATGACGTTTTCCATGGCACAATGGAAACGATCATCAGTATGTAATGAACGATGATCCCAACACTTTTTCCCTGACAGATTGTCCCACTTTGGGCAACCTAAATCCTCAACGTTGACAACTGGGATATCCTTCTTAATGAGGATTTCCAACCACTTTTTCTTCTCCAACCCTTTCACAATTATACGAGTGACTCCTTGAAGCATTTCATTTAAGACACCGTCGATGTCAGTATACTTGAAATTTTCTTTACTCTCCCAACGTAAACCGTGTTAAGAATAAATCAACCATGTATTGATATCCTGATACTTGATAGGCAAATTCTCGAAAGCACATGGAGCTTCAAAAATGATAGTTTCATTCCGAATTTCTCCACTATCCTCAGGCCCCATTGATGATATGCTGAATTCTTTTAATACGAACTCGTTAAAGGGTTGCTTGAACCCTTGAATGTCAATAATAACTTCCATTCTATTTGGATTGTTGTGGAGCAATTACTAGTGAATCACTTGAGAGGTGAGTGTTATGAAAAATTAATTCATCCTCCTCTATATATATACCTTCAGACGACCAAATTTAGTCATATTCCCTCTTCTCGAATTCTGCATTCTCTTTCTCGCCTTCGTGTGAGGTGGAGAGGGGAGAACAATCAAATCCATTCATTCGAACAATTATCTCAACCGTTAACTTTCTCACGAGATATTATTAGCACTACGAAAATCAATATCGGTGTAAGAAAGAATTTCTTCCTAATCTTAATGATCGATTGTTCCATTTCGACGAACCAGTGACCGTTAAAAGGTAACGAATGAATTCGCTCTTCGATTGTCACTTGATCTCGTCCAATCTCAGATAAGATATTAGCAGCGGTTACTTGATATGCGTGGTAAACGTTAACAGTTTCTGAAAAAATTTCGTTAAATTTCTTTCGAAAAATTAATAGTCGAGAAATTTTGCATAAAATTCGCAAATCCTCAGGATTCACTTTCTTTCGTCTTTTTGATGAGCTATAACCGTTAAAAAAATTGCTCCACTAGTAAAAAAGCCAGTATAAGTGTATAGATATTATTCAATAAAACTTTAAACGTTGTTACATAATTTTGAGTGACTGAACACGTACGAAAATTTTTAATAGAAAATCCTAAAGAATTCTGTAGGAATTTCTATAGAACTTCTATTGGATTTTCTATACGTTTTTTACCGTTTCTATTGCCATGTTCGATAGAGAATATTATATAGAAAAATGTCAGTAGAAAAAATAAAGTCAATAGAATTTCATTTTTCTATAGAATTTTTTCGACTCAAATTTTCCAAGTTTTTTTGAGTCATTTTTATTTTCTTCTCTTCAAAAAAATCGAATGAAGAAACTTAGAAAATTTGAGCTGAAAGAATTCTATAGACAACGAAATTCTATAAACTTTTTCTATAGAATTTCCTATCGAACACGTTAAACGAAACAGCAAAAAACGTATAGAAAATTCAACAGAAGTCTTATAGAATGTCTATAGAAATACCTGTAGAATTCTTAAGGGTTTTTTTTATTAACAATTTTGGTACGTGAGTGTTGAATGCATGCAACTCAGAGCGGAAAAGAGGGGAGGCAGGCGCTTGTAGTATGTACTGCGCGTAGGTACACGCTGACTCTGAGTATGGAAAGTGGGGAGAAGTGTGAAAGCGCGGAATACAATTTTCAAATAAAGATTCCCAGCAAATTTCCTCCCCAATCAAATGAATAAAAATTTTCTCAAGAAATCCTCTGAATTACTTTTTATTATTGAAAAATTTGAGAATATAAATTTCGCGATGGAAATAACTCGGAGAATTTAGTATAACCACTCATTTCATGAATTTATATCCAAAAATTGTTCCCATTTTTTATTTTCTTTGTAAACGTTCAGTTTTCATAGATTTGCAATATGATTGGATAAATTCTGAAGCTGATGAACGATGAGAGGAGAGTTGATGGATCGTGGAGTGGGGATGTACAGTGCATGCGATGTGAGTCACAGTGTACCGCATGCTCGCTAGGAGAGTGAGCAGTGGGGGGTAGAAGCGAAATCATAATCTCCGTTTTAAATGAAGATTTTCATATTTTTTTCTATGAAAATTCATTAGGGTTGGTGCGAAAACAAAAGTTTAGCATAGAAAATCTAGAGAGAATCAATACGGTGGTTTTTTTGAGTTTTTACGAACATTTTTGATTGGAATATATCCACGTGGGTCCTCCACTCATTATCCCTCTCCCATTCCCACTCAATTCGTAAACATTCGCGGCTTTATAAGCGGGCCCCGCAATCTTGCTAGAGCATATACGAATTCTACAGCCGAACTACGTGGTCATTAGTACGTTGAAGTTTTGTGAAGTGACAAGAGTCGTGACAGTGAACAAAAATGGATATCAGGAAGTGTGAGAATCTGCTGGAGGCTGCTCAGAGACCTCTCTCACCTGAGGGTATGGAAGTGGCAAGAATATTGATGGAAGCTTCAATTCGAAAACGTTTCCATTCAGCATGTGTTCCAATCATCCAATCACCTGAGAAGACTCCTACAGTGAAGCAGGCTAGGATGGACTCCACCAAAAGCACTCAGCCAATGGACTTGAGCATCAAACCATCTGTCAACAGTAGGACTTTTGATGATGAGACTCATGAGGATGTTATTGAGATCTTGGCTTCGCCGTTGTCCACTCCGGACATAGAGGAGAATTCTGGAGTCGTTTCAGAGTCAAGGAATGTTGAGGTGCCTGAGCAGACTCAGAAAATTGCTAACTCTATTCGGACTGGAGACATGGATGGGTCCATGACAACTATTAAAGTTGAGGTTCCATGTACAGAGCTAGCAACCGGGAGGGTTGATTCTCCAGTGGGACCCTCATCAGAGCCAGTCGCTCAAGTGCCTGAGTCTCCGGAAAGCCCACCCCCAGGACCAAATACTGGGGTGCCTCCAAAGTTGCCAATGAAATGGATTACATCGCGTACAGTTAAGGTAGATAGGAATTTCCACGTCCAAGTTCCAACGAACGTCAATACTGACAATTCACCACCCACACCGGTGTTCCTTCCAATGGCTTGGAGAAAGATACTCCCAAAAAATATTCTGGGACTGGAGGAAACGATTCGTCGAGTTGCAGTACGACATCCACGCAACGGGTCCTTCATGATGCATGCTGGAGTGCGAGCTAGGCTGATTGTCTGTGAGCACGGTCATCTTCATTTCATCCCCGAACCAATAACTCGAGAGGCGAAACGCTTAGGACAACTTCAGCTTATTTATCAATAGGTAAATTTGAACTTCATAACTATAATATTTTTCCAATTATTTCAATGATTTTCAATGCAACGTCCCGTTTTTCTGAGCATTCTATACTTATTTGGGATAATACCATCTATTCTATTTTTAATGAAATTGCAATCAGCTAAAATGAAAATTGAAGAGGTAATATACGTACGAAATTTTTTTATAGAAAACCCTAAAGAATTCTATAGGAATTTCTATGAAACTTCTATTGAATTTTCTATGTGTTTATTGCCGTTTCTATGAACATGTTCTATAAGAAATATTATATTGAAAAAAAAGTCTATACAGTGTCATTACTCTATAGAATTTTTTCGGTTCTAATTTTCTAAGTTTTTGTTTGATTTTCTTGAAGAGGAGGAAATAAAAATTATCGAACAAACTTAGAAAATTTGAGGCAAAAAATTCTATAGAAAAATCTATCGAATTTTTCTATATATATAATATTTCTTATAGAACATGTCAATAGAAACGACAATAAACGTATAGAAAATTCAATAGAAGTTCTATAGAAATTCCCATAGAATTTTTTAGAGTTTTCTATTAGAAATTTTTGTTCGTGTGCCTATTGTGATTTTTATTTCTCCTCAGATAGTTTTTTCAATTTTGTGTAATTCTTTCTGTTGCAGATATTAACCTGATGAGCTATTCTCATTCCATTGGATTTCTCGGATAATCCAATTGCCAACACGAGTCAGCAACTTTTTTCATCTACATACAGTACTTTGACATTCAGTGTTTTTCAATAAAAATTTCTGTATCCACGTTGCATATAAATATTCTGAGATGTAATTTTTTTATCGTTGTTTTGAAATGAATAAACGAAGAAGAAGAAACAGAATGGATCAGAGAAAAAATATTTGAGTTTTGTTTATTCGAGGTGTCAGATTCTATTCACCCATTATCCTTCCTTCCGACTTCTCTCTCGTTCCGTAAACATCACTATTTGAATATACCTCAGTGCGTCATTGTACTATCGAAAATGAAAATTTCACCATAAGAAGCCAATTCATTTGGTCCAGCAGACTAGTTCCAAACGTTGTCGGTGACACATGCAAGTGATAGGTTCAACACTCAGTGAAATTCAAAGTGAGAAAAAGTGTACTATGGAGAGTGTAAGTGTCTAATATTCCTACGTTTGTAGAGAATTATATAGGATTCTTTTGGATATCAATTTAATTTATTTTCTATCAATTTGCATCGTTATAGAAGATGTTAGACGTCAATGATAATGTTGAATGTCGTGAAAAGGAGAATTCAATCTTGAGGAAGATATTGGAAGGGAAGATGAACAAGCATGAGTATGAGACACATCTTCTTACGAATGGGAGACGTGTAGACTCAACTTCATCTCCATATGTCACACTAACAAGTGTAATGAAAGGTGAAATTTAAAAATCAAATATCGATATTTTTCAAAACCTAGCTATCAAAACCGAAGGAAGGATTATGGAAAAACTATCAAATTCATGAGAAAACGATATTGACTATCTGTTGAACGTGTTCTGTAAATTCTGTTAGTTTTGCCTCATTTCTGTTGAGATTTTTTCCATAGAAATATTCCTGACTGCAAACATTTCAAGATTTTTCTTTCAATTTTCAATGAGAAGCGATTTCAAATGGTGTGAAAGGAATAAAAAAGAGAAGTTGTGTAAAAATAAAATTCTACAGATTTTTCCATAAAATAAATTCTAGTGAAGATTTTCTACTAAGAAATAAATGAATGGATGCATTGAAAAGATGTGAAAATTTTCCATAGAATCGTTAGAAGTAATAGAATATCAAATAGAAGTTCGATTAAAGTTTACACGATTTTACTGAATTTGCACCGTTTTTTGAACAAATTTTCCTCATCATTGTGTGTGACAATCTTCGTTGTTCGTCTAGATGCATCTCAAGCGATAGGAGGAGTATTTTTGGAGAAAGTTCTACGAGTGAGGATTGCTCGAGACTTGGAGTTTGAGGGGTCACATCCGAAACACCTCATGGTTCAAACTAAGAGACGTGATGCCGTATCACGATGGCTGGAACAGGAGGAACATCCCTCTATGTTGGTGAAACATCTCAAACAACGGAAAACCATGGAGTTCAAAGTGAAGCTAAATCTGTTTTAGATTAATGAAAAAAGTTCCTTACATGTTCTTGTATAAATAAAAGTAACAATTGATTATTAGTCCTTTTCGCACTTACTTTCCCTACGGATTTATGGAATCGAATTAGTGTTAACAATTTCAATATTTATTATCCGTCACTCAGCGAGAAATTCATCACATCACCAATATCTATTCTATTTTCAATCTAGCCAAAACGTTAAGGTTAAGGAGAATTCGAAAAACTGTAAAAAAAAACAATGGAATTTATTTCCTTAACACAATTTATTCAACATAAATTTCTGATAAGTACATTCGCATACAGATGATTTATGAATAATAATAATAATAATGATGGTACAATGATATACATTTCAAGATCTGAATCGTTGGAGTCAGTCATCAGCGATGGTGAACGTGCATGGATTCCACTTGCCCTCAGAAAACTTGATGAAGAGTTTGTTGGATTTGGCAGCTTCTTTATACTTCTGGTACTCCTCATTATCCTCCAGGAATGCCTCTGAAACACGTTTGGAAAGCCAAACGGTGTACTCTCCGTCGATGATAGCTAAAACTTTCAGTCCAAATGTGGTTTTAGCATTTTGAAACCCAGTGACTTGGTACTGGTACTCCAGTTTCATATCTTTGATTTTTTTAGTTGGTAAAAAAGTAGTTGCAGATGCAATTTTATTGATTTTATCACAATTCATTTTCAGACACTTCAGTTGAGAATAATGTTCGGATTTACAGAAAGATTTATTTATTCAAACTACTCGAAAAGCACTTCGTTCTCAAATAGTATCAGGAGACTGTCTGGGTAATCGTTTGAACATTCAGCTTATATAGCAAAGATGCGTGGGAATGGCAGTATTCCCCCACTTCTCACTCGCGAAAATTTTCGGTAAAAGTACCTTTGAAGATGATGAATCCAGACTGATTCATATCTGTAACGGTCAACTGTTCCTAGAAATCGATTTATCTAAAGAATTCAACTGAAATTTGCTTATCTAATACCCTCGCGTGGGAACTGACAGATACTGGACGTACAACATTCTTTCAAATTCTTGGATGGAATTTTAGCATTGATGGGGGGTAACGAGCCTATAAATAAGCTCGAGATATTTCACGATTTGTCAGTGTTGCTTCATTACTTGGATAAGATGGAAACTGAGAGAGTGATCGAGATTCTCGAGTATGCATACAAAAATGCATCCCTACATGAAACACAGCGATGGATGGACTGGTGTGGTCATTATATTAAACTCTATGGAAAAGTTCTGAAAAAAGTAAATCTTTCAGTGGGAGAAAAGAATAAAGTCCAAGCCACAATTGCAACAATCGAATATTATCTAGAGAAATTTAGATACAAGCAGCATCGAGGAGGCAGACTAGATCCATTCCCACACAGTGTGAAGCTCACAGAACGAGTACGATGGAAGGATTTACAATCTGTCTTTCAGGGGCGAATTCGTACTGGTACCATAGTGAATCTCCATCATAAAGATCCATTGAAATTCCTTAAGGATGCAAAAAAACTGGCGACTGTGCGGTTAAAAAATGTGCTTGAAAGTGCTGGAAATATGAAAGTGAATTCTATCTTAGCTTGTAAATTTGAAGTGAAAAGAGATGAGGAATTAGTTCAAGAGACAAAGTTTTTCAGCACGAGAAATGAAATTATTTTACCAGACACAGACATTGGAGACTGGTTCGAAGTCAATGTTATAGAATGTTTATTGACAAAAATTGAAGATTTCCAAGAGCGAGATTCCGGTTGGAATCTAGTTGAGGTAATTCATCTAGTCATCAATATGAATCGGTATATACCATTAGCTGCTGGCATTTCAACCTATACTGAGCTACCTCATGATATACAGTGCAAGAAAGCTGTTGTCAATCTAAAGAATTCAGACGAATTCTGTTTTTTATGGTCGGTCATAGCTGCTCTTCATCCAGTCAATACTAACAAGTGTGTGACGAGCTCCTATCCACATTATTCAACCGCTAAAATTCCAAATACTAATGTTAAATTGGACTACAGAAATCTTCAATTTCCAATTGCTCTAAATGATGTTGCAAAGTTTGAGAGCAAAAATGGATTATCCATCAATGTATATGGAATCGAAGGGGCAAGTGATGATGAAAATAGCCAAATCGTACCGTTTCATCTCAGTTCTGTGAAGTCAGAGAGACCTACAATTCATCTACTTCTGTTTTGTTCATCGATTCACGTTGCAGGTGATATCCAGCCAATCTATCATTTCGCATGGATTCGTGATCTCTCTCGACTTGTGAGTGCTCAAATTTCCAGTCATGCACATCGTACATGGTTGTGCGATCGTTGTTTATGTCATTTTCAAGAAAAAAGGAGTTATGAAAGGCATCAGCAGGATTGTTTTGCTATAAATCATTGTAAAACTGTGCTACCAAGGGAAGGTGAAAATCTGCTGAGCTTTAAGAATTATAAATACAAAGAGACTGTACCATTTGTCATTTATGCTGATCTGGAATGTATTCTAGAGTCAATAAATGGGGATGATAATGGAAATGAAGATGGAATGTTACGTCAAAAACACATTCCTCACAGTGTAGCCTTTTATCTAAAGTGCTCTTTTAATGATGATCTGTCTAAATTTAAACTCAAACGAGATCCTCAGTGTATCAAGTGGCTCGTAGAGGAATTACAGGATATTGGCTTGATGGTGAACGATTACTTGAGAACAGTGATCCCGATGGAAAAACTGAGTATTGAAAGAAAGCAAGAGTTTCAAAGTGCAGAAGTGTGTCATATTTGTGAAAAGTCGTTCATAAGTACAGATGTCAAGCATCGAGATCATTGTCATTTTACTGGCAGTTATCATGGTGCCGCTCATGCTGGATGTAACTTAAATTATAAAAATTCACATGATATACCAGTTATATTTCATAATCTCTCTGGTTATGATGCACATTTCCTGATAAAAGACCTAGCGAGAGATTTCAGTGGAGCTATTGAGTTACTCCCAATAAATAAAGAAAAGTACATTTCCTTCAGAAAGCATATTCCGGGAACGAAAGTTTATTTGAGATTCATTGACTCTTTCCGATTCATGGCTAGTAGTTTAGAAAAATTAGCATCCTATTTATCTGATAGTGATAAACAGATCACGCGTCGATACTATAATAATGATGAAGAAAAATTTAGTTTGTTGATGAGGAAAGGAGTCTTCCCCTATGAATATGTAAATAGTTGGGAAAGGTTAGAAGAATTGAATTTACCAGAAAAAGATTATTTTCATTCCACACTTAAAAATCAAGGGATTTCTGATGAAGATTATGCTCATCAGGTCTGGATGACATTCAAACTTTCAACGTTAGGTGAATATTCAGATTTATATTTGCAAACCGATGTTTTACTCTTGGTTGATATTTTCGAGAATTTCAGAAAAAGTTGTACCTCTGTTTACCAGTTAGATCCTCTACATTATTACACTGCACCAGGTTTAGCTTTCGATGCAATGTTGAAGTGTACTAATGTAGAAATAGAACTATTTACTGATGTGGAAAAACTCTTATTCATCGAGAAGGGTATACGAGGGGGTGTAGCTCAGTGTGTGAATCGATATGCTCATGCTAATAATCGATATATGGATAATTTTGAGGCAGATAAACCGGAATCGTATTTAATGTATTACGATGTGAATAATCTGTATGGTGCGGCAATGAGTCGACATCTGCCATATGGATCCTTTGAGTGGGTTGATCTTAACGAAGAATTTGACGTTCTTAAAATTTCTGATGATTCTCCAATAGGATATTTCTTGGAAGTAGATTTATCATATCCTAGAGAGCTTTATTATTTGCACAGTGATTTACCTTTATGTCCAGAACATTTTGTACCACCCAATCGAAAAAACTCAAAATTAATGACAACTCTTTATGATAAGAAAAAGTATGTAATTCATTATATAAATTTGAAACAATATTTGAGTCTTGGAATGAAATTAATGCAAATTCACCGGGCGTTGCAATTTAAGCAAGGTGCTTGGCTTAAACCGTATATAGATTTAAATACTGAAAAAAGGAAAGAATCATCAAATGAGTTCGAAAAAAACTTTTTTAAATTAATGAATAATGCAGTTTTTGGAAAAACGATGGAAAATGTTCGAAAACAGAAAGATGTAAAGTTAATTACTAAATGGAGTGGGAGGTATGGAGCAAGAGCTCGAATTGCTCAACCTAATTTTCATAGTAGCATTATTTTTGATGATGACTTGGTAATCATTCAGTTGAACCGAACTCAGATTACATTCAATAAGCCCATCTACATTGGATTTTCAATTTTAGATTTATCAAAAACTTTTATCTACGATTTTCATTATAATTATGTTAAACAAGTGTTTGGTAATAAGTCAAAATTGATGTATACTGATACAGACAGTCTGTTGTACCATTTCGATGTACCTGATATCTATGAAATTATGAAGCAAAATATCATGAAATTTGATACGTCTGATTATCCCGAAATCAATAAGTATGGAATGCCCAGAAAGAATAAAATTTTTTTAGGATTAATGAAGGATGAATGCAATGGGAGAATTATGACTGGATTCGTAGGCCTCCGAGCTAAATTATACTTTCAAAATTTTAGGTGAATCAGAAGAAAAGAAGCGAGCGAAGGGTGTGAAAAGTTCAACTTCAAAAACGATCACTTTTGAAGATTACAAGAATTGTCTTTTTAATGAAAAAAAATTAGTAAAAACACAATATTTAATTCAAAGCAAGAAGNGAAAAGAAGCGAGCGAAGGGTGTGAAAAGTTCAACTTCAAAAACGATCACTTTTGAAGATTACAAGAATTGTCTTTTTAATTAAAAAAAATTAGTAAAAACACAATATTTAATTCAAAGCAAGAAGGATGATGTGTATACAGTGAAACAAAGCAAATTAGAATTAAGTTTTGATGATGATAAGAGGGTAATTGTACCTGGCAAAACCGACACACGACCTTATGGATATGATGAATAAAAAAAGACGTTGAATATTTATACAT
>NW_021682377.1:460-1106 GCF_001412515.2 Diachasma alloeum | reverse complement strand
ACCAGGTGGGCCTTGATTGTGGCAGCCACTATCAGACGTCAAGTGTCGATCAAACACGTCAACACTCATTTCGCAAATGACAACGGGTGGCAATGTGCATACTCTAATATATAATTCCCGCCTCGCGAAGTTCTTCAATAATTGATATAATTTCCTTATCATGACTAGGATTTCCAGCTCTTTGTGATGCCACTAGTAATCGAAGACGGTCCACAAGTTTATNAGTAATCGAAGACGGTCCACAAGTTCATTTGGATCATCCCAATAAATGTAGTCCACTCTGCTGAGTCGCTGAGCTCTCATGAAAGTAGGTAAAAGCCCCATGCCAGAGTACTTTGATCCAGCAAAATGTGAAATATATTTATCATATTTCTCACCATTCAACTCTCGGATGCCTCCGCGAGATTTATAATTTTTTTGATACTCATTAGTAGCAAGTATGATATTCTTATATGCATCAATATCACTCTCACTAATTAGAGTGTTATCAGGATTTTTCATGAAAAGAAGCTCCAATAATCCTTCAGTACAAGCGTATTTCATGGTTTTTACTTTAATAAATTCATCCTCAAAAAATATGTGTAAGTTTGCGAACACCATAACCCTTGTCCCATTTTGTTGTGTTGATTTGTGCCAAATATTTCCC
>NW_021682377.1:0-271 GCF_001412515.2 Diachasma alloeum | reverse complement strand
CATTCATTGCTTCATCAACATTCTCTCTGCCTAATTTCAACAGGTTATGTTTTCGTTGAATAGCTTTTCGTGCATTGGAAATTTGACGTAAAAGTTCTTGTTGTTTGGACAATTCACCCTTGTGGGGAGGCATGTTGACTTGCTGGAATCCATTTCACAACTGTTTACTTCTTCCTCCCACAAATGTTATTTATTCGAATGATACAATCGAAATTTTTCCTGTATCGACCCCCATCAACGTCACTATCTTTATCAATAACTAGAAAAGTAT
>NW_021682376.1:0-1669 GCF_001412515.2 Diachasma alloeum | reverse complement strand
ATATTCTCCAATGAAGCAACAGCAGGATCGCCAAAAACTCCGCAGAAGAGAATCCGTTATGATGATTTTGATAACAACAACGAAAAACTTCCATCAGATATTTTAGCAAATGCCCAAAAGGCCAAAAATCAGACGCTACCATCAACTTCTATAGAAAAATATAACGTTTTGTATCATATTTTTTTATAATTATAACTTTCTTTTTTTTGCGAATTCTTAATGATTTTTAAAAATTGTATTTTGTAATTATTATAATTAATTTTTTTCAATTAAAAATACTTTACGTTTTTTGAACTACATATTTAATGAATATAATTAATTTTTTCTTCAGAAGTTCCGCATAATTTTTAAATCACACCTTTTATAATTATTTTTTTAAATAAATGTGATCTTTTTTCTTCAGTCGGGAGGGGCTTCGCCCCCCCAACCCCCCCCCCTTTATTTCCATTTTCTTCAAATGTCACATCACCAATAAACTCCTCATCATCAGTAAATAAATTCTCATCACTGCCTAACTCTTCATCACTATCAGGAATTATACGATTTTGGCTCATTTTATCTGCTTCGAAAATCACCTTTTCATTTTTCAGTCATTCCATGTATTCACTATTCGGAGGTTATAGACTAAGAGCCAGCAACGTTTTTCCCCAAGTGAGTTTATAAAGAATAGAATTATTATTGATAACTTGGTAAGTGAGCCTTTTTCACGTTTTGTCATGGCTGCTACGCCACACCCCTTGCAATGACGGGATGCGGAGTGATCAAGGGTGGTGTAAACATTGGATTTTTAAGCGATACTATAAAACTCAATTTTTTGTTAATATCGAAGATCGATACTCCTAAATACTATAAATCATTTTGGCAGATGTGTCAATCATGTCCAACATATGGGCAGACGCAAAAGTAATTAATTAAATGAATATTATTTCCAAGTCATAGTATAAAGGTTGCCTTTTTTTTATACGTAAAGTTATTTATTGACAAACTTTATGCAAACCGGCAGACGAATATGTGGTTGCAAACGCCCAGGAAAAATGATTGAAATCTCATGATTTTCAACGAAAGTGTGGGGCGAATACGGGGAGCTGGCGGGTGCGGGGCAGTTGAGGAGTGGGGAGAAAACGTGTCAGAATTATGTGGCAACGCTGCGCTAATGCCGGTCTCTATATACAGGGTGTTTCAGAAGTACATGTACATCTGAACACCCTAGGATTAGGGGGTGATTCTGAGCAGAAAAGTCCTTTTGCACTTTTTGATCAGACTCACCCCTAAAAAGTTATTGGCAATTAAGGGTGGGCTAATGAGGAGTGATTTTTAAGCGGGCGCACATCCATGTGATATGCAGCATATGTGTGTGTGCCCGCCCCACCATTCTACGAGACAAAAGAGCGCAACGATATTGCTCTCTCTCTCTCTCTCTCTCTCTCTCTCTCTGTTCGCTGGAATGACGATGAGGGGAGATGAATGGAGAACGTAATTCCCCCTCCACACGCAATGGAAGGACGATCAACCGATCGTCTTTCCATTGGTTACAGCGTCGAGTGGCGCGGGGAACGCGCGTCTCGGTTGAAAATTCATCCCTCCCCCCCGAATTATAGCTAAGGAAGAAAACTTGTGTCGCTTATTGAGTATTAAATGCTCAATTCAATGACACCAGTTTCATCCCTTA
>NW_021682375.1:9460-10506 GCF_001412515.2 Diachasma alloeum | reverse complement strand
AAGATATTTTCGACGGTTATATGTATAAAAAACTTGTATCTGATGATATAATTACTTTGAATTTCAACGTTGATGGAACACCAGTACACAAAAGTTCTTCAACATCATTAAACCCGGTTTTGTGTGCTATCAACGAATTACCACCTCGAGAAAGAGGTAGAAATATGATATTGAGTAGTTTATGGTTCGGACCTGGTAAGCCGGTGCATATGAATGAATTTCTGAAACCGTTTGTGACAGAACTACAGAATCTCAAGACTTATGGATTGGAATATGTGCATCAAGGGAAAGTAGTTCACAAAAAGTGTCAAGTTCTCATAGGCATTTGCGATTCCGTGGCACGGCCTGTTGTGAGGAATTCCTCCCAATTTAATCATGAGTACGGTTGTGGGCTGTGTCTACATCGTGGACTGCAGGTGCCCAAAGGTAATGGTACAGTAAAAGTGTATCCAATCGATGAGACTGGAAATCCATTTGGGGAAGGACTTCAGAATCATGATGACACTCTAGCTCATTCAGTGAATGACGAGAAAGGGATCAGAGGACGTTCAATAATGTATAATGTGCCAGGTTTCGATGTGATTGACGGGCTGGTTGCTGATTGGATGCATCTCGCAACCCTCGGTGTAGCAAAGCAATTTTGCAAGTTGTGGCTGGACTCTAACTATCATTCTGAGCCATTCTATTTGGGGCGAGATCAAGATGTGATCAATTCCATACTCCAATCTTTCACTCCAACACTAGAAATTTCACGGACAACGAGGAAAATAAATGATCGTAAATTCTGGAAAGCACATGAGTGGAGTGATTGGTTACTGTTTTACAGTTTACCAATCCTGGGAGAAATTGCTCCCCGGAAATTCGTCGAACACTGGGTATTACTCGTCGATGGTATCTCTATTTTATTGAAGACCTCAATTATGCGTTCTGAAGTAGAACATGCACGACAGTGTCTCTATGATTCCGTGAAGGGGGTAAAAGAATTGTATGGCATAGAACACGTGTCGTTCAACGTACATCTCCTGACCCATCTACCGAACAGTGTA
>NW_021682375.1:0-7900 GCF_001412515.2 Diachasma alloeum | reverse complement strand
TTTGGAGGAGCCGTACCGATCCAGGATGGTCCGAAAAGGGAAGAGGACCTCTAAACACAGGAAAATCGTGAGTTTTTAGTTCGGTTTATGTATTTTTCCGAATTCATCTTGGCTTTTCGTTATTCGACCACGGGGTCTTTAGCCCCGTACGTCGCATTTTATTCCGGTAAAACGGTGATTGTGACGCTTAATCCAAGTTATGAGGTGCCGATCCCCCTTTTTTTTTCACTCATGATTGGGTGATTTTCGTGATTTCTGGTGGGTTATTCAAGGGGATAATTACTCCCGTTTAATTGCCAGAGCGCGTCCATCCCCGTTATGCGTGGGCTTTTGCGCGTAAGAAATTCCACTCGTATTTGAATTGAGTTGGTTCGCGTAGATAGTTAATTAAAATTAAAGTTTGTGAGTCAATGTGTTCGGGGGGTTNTTTTAGTTCGGTTTATGTATTTTTCCGAATTCATTTCGGCTTTTCGTTATTCGACCACGGGGTCTTCAGCCCCGTACGTCGCATTTTATTCCGGTAAAACGGTGATTGTGACGCTTAATCCAAGTTATGAGGTGCCGATCCCCCTTTTTTTTTCACTCATGATTGGGTGATTTTCGTGATTTCTGGTGGGTTATTCAAGGGGATAATTACTCCCGTTTAATTGCCAGAGCGCGTCCATCCCCGTTATGCGTGGGCTTTTGCGCGTAAGAAATTCCACTCGTGTTTGAATTGAGTTGGTTCGCGTAGATAGTTAATTAAAATTAAAGTTTGTGGGTCAATGTGTTCGGGGGGCTTCCCTGAGTAATTTATCTCAGGGTTTCCGAAAATTCGCTCTGCCGATTTCCGGATATTCCATTTTTGGTTCTTATGGATTTCCAGCCCATTCTCGCTGGCGTGTACGCCGTGTTTCTCGAGGGGGAATTCCCCCCGACTCTCGACTCCCCCTCAGATACTCATCCACGTTTACACGTGGCTATTCTCGCTTCACGCGAGCCTTTTAGCGTTTAGAATTCCGCTCGGGGATTAATGAACCTGGAGCGGCTAATTGTTAAGGAAAAATTATTTTTTTGGTATTGTTGTCTTCGGTAGACTCTTCCGGATATTCTGTCTCAGGGTCCGTAATTTTTGACTCAGCCATTTTCGAGTTATGGCAAGTTGAGTTTTACGGAATTTCAGCCGTTTTGGCTGGTACTAAAAATCGATGATTGAATACGTTCTCCTCTCTCTCGCTCCCATTGTCGCTCACATACCTTTCCCCCCAGTTCTCGGAATTCTCCAGTATTTAGGGATTAGCGTGTATTTCTACTCTCCCCAAATGTTTATTTCGGGATATTTGAGGTATTTATCGGTGATATTAATTTCTTCGAATCTTTTTGTTAGATTAGACTAATTCCTATCAGAGTGCGGAATTAATATTATGATTATTATTATTATCAGTATTGTTAGTTATTAATTGTAGATTCTTTCCTTTTTTATATATATATGTTTTTTTTTATGAGAGAATTGAAATGTCTTTTTTTGAAAAATTGGTGATTGACTAATTTCAATAGTGAAACCAGTAAGGACAATACCGATTTCTTCTCTTTTTTTTGTAGTTTTAACCACCCAATACCCGTCTCCACCTGAAATCCACCCCTCTCTCCACAACCTAGCACACTGAGCGAACCAGGGACCGCTACCTTTCCCCAAAAATCTAGTTTCCTCCTTTTTTTTTGTACGTTTTAGTTTTTCGACTTAGTAGAGTTGATTTTGTGGATTCGTCCGGTTTGGTAATTCCGGTTAAACATTACCTGGCGCACACGGATTTTTTTTTGCATTTTGAGTTTAACTAGATGAAGGGGAAGAAGGGCGAAGGTAATAGACATTTTTGACCCCCATACGAAAATGTCACGTTACAAATTTATATACGAAACACATACATTTCATGTATCTTGAATATAAAATGAAAAATATATATTCATTTTATTTCAGGTATATGGTTATATAGATCGGAAAAGTATGCAATATCTATGTAATATATCGNAATTTATATACGAAACACATACATTTCATGTATCTTGAATATAAAATGAAAAATATATATTCATTTTATTTCAGGTATATGGTTATATAGATCGGAAAAGTATGCAATATCTATGTAACATATCCAAACGGATATATCCGAATTCTATTTGGACATATAAAAAAACTTATATTCTACGTATATTCCAATTATTGGATTTTTGGCCGGAATATATGCCATATGATCTGCATATATGTGAGATATAATTCAGCATATATATTTTTTCCGTGCGGGTATGCTGCTTAGTTTCCATAGCTACGTTCCATAGAGATTAATCTCGGAAGAATCACCTGAGTGAAAAAATCTACGAAATAGACATGTGAAATAACCGACGTCGGTGGCCGAGTGGATTAGACGCAAGTCTAGTGTGCGAAAGGTTGTGAGTTCGATTCCCCGTGGAACCGAATTTTTCAACGGAAGGCTCCGGCGAGCGGGATGTTGCTAATAGAGGACCCGCCTGTACCGGCATGGGTTTTCTGTGGTTTTCTCATGCTACTTCTATGTTCTATAGAAGTGCGAATGCGGTACAGTGTAGAATCCACAGCCGCATGCGTAGGGTTGGATAGAGTGCCGAATGGGACCCGAAAAAGGGACTCCGAGGCCGTAAAAAAAAAAGACATGAATTAGAGACAATTATTTTTCGCTTAAGAATTTTTTTTCTGAATTTTTGGGTTGAAGGGGAGGGATGAGAGGATTTGTGTTAATTGAATGATTACTGGCTTCAATGGTCTATAGTTCTTGGTTCCAAATGGAGAATTGTTTTTTTGAGATTTTTCGATTTTATAATTTTGATTGAAAATGATGTTGAGTATTATTTCATTTTTCATTTTTCAATCCAACGCAATCCAACGTTTATTCGGTTTTCATTTACTCTCAGAAAAAAAAACCTATGTTCTAGGAATTGGTTAATTATTTCACTTCGTTTTCGTTTGTACTGCCTCAGTTTTTTATCCGTGAAAATTGACGTCTGTGGGTGTATTGGATAGTAGGTAGATGAGCGATTCCACCAAATCTGAATATGAAATCTGGCCTCAAAATTTTCGAATTTTTGTTTTATTTTTTATGAGGAAATATATGTCAAAACAATAACAATGAGCCCTACCGGAGCTCTCCAACTCAATTTTTGACGGAGATATTGAAGTTGGTTTTTCAGGTTTTGAGAAGAAAAATTCTTTTTTTATTCCAAATGAAAGGCACTTTGAGCTGTAAAAAAATTATTTAAAAATATAAATTTCGTCGGAAATTTGCCGAACTTTCTGAAAAAGAGGTGCTTTTTTGCTATCTATTGTAATGATTTCTCCGTAGTCTCAACAAATATGCAATAAACCCTAACCCAAAATTCTCGATTATCCTAACACGGCTAAATCATTACCTTCGGTCTCGCGATCAACCAAACCTGAAACTGCAAAAACTCACCAACAAAACAGAACTCCGGGAATGGTCAGCAGCTCATCCAACCTTGCTTCGTGTATTTAGGGCGCCAGCCGATTTTTAGCAACGCGGAATCGACGAACCGCAACCCATTGCCTTAACTAAATACTAACCATCCCCGAAATTCAAAAAAAAGAGACACAACAAAACCCAGAAGCCAAAACTCAGGGATGGTGATCACGAGAGTATAGAATTTACTCGGCTGCTCAGTGTGCGTGTCGTGGAGAGAGGGGTGGATTCGTGGACAGGAAAACAAATAAACAAAATCAATCCTTAATCAAGAGCTCAAAATCCAATACCTTAATTCTAGATAGACCGGGGTCAGGTAAAATTCAATAAAATAAAAAAAAAAATTATACTGACATGTTCCGCTATTGCCAATATTTTACACCATTTTCAATTTTGGCGTCAAACGACGCAGAATCGGATAGGGAGTTAATTCGTCAATATTAGAGAACAGAAATTGAGTTCATTTATTGTGGATTCCAACCATGAGAATTTTTAAGGTACTTGCGTATGAGGCGCGCTACGCGCGCGTTTACCCGGAGTATGGTTGTCTGTTTCTTTTAGCACGAAGGTATGGTTCCAAGCAAATTCATGTCCGGGTCAATTTTATCTATTTGTTCTGACCTTTTTTACTTTTCATATTTGATTTACAAAAAAAAAATTTATTTAAAAATTGAAAAGAAACTAAAGAAACTTTTTTTTTTAAATACAACATCATATAATTTCTATATATATTTCTAATATATATTTTATTATTTTTATTTTTATTTTTATTTATTATATCTGTCACCTAGGGGTGGACTCCCTATGACAGGTGAGGTTCATACAAACTAAGTAACAAAAGAATCAATAAAAGTACATGTATAAACATAGGTGTGCTTAGGGGCTAGAGGGGCTCTAATGAACAATTTAAAGATAGAAAAATCATAAAATTAGAGACTAAAAAAATAATAATAATAATAATAAAGTAGATTATAGTTACAGTTGGATGCTTCAGAGAGGNTGCAGAGAGAGGGGTTTATTTCGCAGAGGAAGGTTTAATTTACAGAAAATCGTACTCAGTCTCTTTATCTTCAGGCTTAACATGTAATATCAGGTATTGGGTTATCAGCTGGTCAGGTTTAAAGTATAAATTCTCCTGGCTTAAAAGGAAAGACTCTCTTAAAGAGAGGGCACTGGATAGAAAGAAAAAGAGATCTGGTGAAAGATTTATCCGGTGAGTTTATAAAGGACAAATAGTCAGTCGTATTGAAACCACGCAAGCAAGGCGAGATAAACTTCAAGCGGAGAGTATTATAAAAAGGGCAAAATTGCAACACGTGGAGGATCGATTCGCGGGCTTCAGAGGAGCAGCAACGGCAGATCTCGAAGGGAAGAAGTTTGTGAACAGNAAAGGAAAGACTCTCTTAAAGAGAGGGCACTGGATAGAAAGAAAAAGAGATCTGGTGAAAGATTTATCCGGTGAGTTTATAAAGGACAAATAGTCAGTCGTATTGAAACCACGCAAGCAAGGCGAGATAAACTTCAAGCGGAGAGTATTATAAAAAGGGCAAAATTGCAACACGTGGAGGATCGATTCGCGGGCTTCAGAGGAGCAGCAACGGCAGATCTCGAAGGGAAGAAGTTTGTGAACAGTCCCTGCAATGACGAATTTGCAATTATATGGGCTAGCTAACCTCAACTGAGCTTTGACCCTCAGCATGGCAACAGGGCATCGGCGGGTTAGATATGAATTGTCAAAAGAGGTAGGGCCTCTTTCAATTGGAATCTTATGCGTGATTAAGAACCATTCTGCCAAATCCCGGTCGATTAGTACCTTCTTATATCTCTTCAGCATTCTCTCTTTATTTCTCAACCAACTATTAGCATCGAAATCACTCCAGAGATCAAGACAGTCAACAAGAGTTAGAAATTCCTTAATTCTAGTGGTCCAATTAAATTTATGGAATTTACAGGGATCCTTATACGGATTTGGGTTGAGTGCATACCTCATTAGTTGTAAATAACAAATCTTTGGGAGACGATTATTTGGCATTTTCAATATTTTAATTATGTAGTTTAAAGTATCCTTCATGACAGCATATTCGACTCTAACCAAGCCTAACTCGAGCCTTAACGCGCAGTTGGGAGTGCAACTGGGGAGATAAAGTAATCTTTTAAAGAAAGCACTTTGCACGGATTCGATCAGATCAAAATAATCTAGAGCCCAAACAGGACTGGCATACAATAGAGTAGGCTTGGAAATAGACTCGAACAGCTTCTTCATTGAGTTCCACGAATCGCATCTTGAATTGGCAAGGAGACTGATCACCGAGCCGTTCGCTTGTTTGGCTTTACGTACGGCTTCACGGGCTGCAATAGAATCCAGAGAAGAACTACTGAATAAAACTCCAGGATACATATAGGACGAGACAATCTCCAAGACTTCCGAGTCATAAGTGAATTCTACTGAGGGACTTAGATAACCGCCCTCTCTAAATACCATAATCTTGGTCTTATCTGAGTTAACAGTCAATTCATTTTCTAGGCAGTAGGAATGCAGAGCATTCAAAATCTTTTGTAACATTAATTCATTCTCAGTCAGGATGACTAGGTCATCAGCGTAGAGCAGAAGAAGTACATCATCCTGACCATTAATATTTACTCCTTTAAAACCAAGGCTTCTTAGGTATTTTTCCAGATCCGAGATATAAAGAATAAAAAGCAAAGGGCTGAGCGATTCTCCCTGTAGAACTCCGTGAAAGACTGATATCTCCTCAGAAAGTAATCCACCCGCTTTAACTCTAATAGAGGCACAGTCATACAATGACTTCAGAATCTTGACAATTTTGGGGGTCAGGCGCAGCTTCAGCAATTTAGACCAGAGTTTCTGATGCGACACCGAGTCAAAGGAGCGACTATAATCCACGACAACACTATAAACTTTTCTACTACCTAATCTCAATTGCATTTGAATTTCATTATTCAGGACAAAAATCTGGTCCAAACCACTTCTGCGGGGCCGGAATCCCGCTTGACTCTCGTCTAAAATCTGCTCTCTATCAGCCCATTTCTGGATTCTGTCTCTTAAGATCTATGTGAATAACTTTGTAATACAGTTGCATAGGGCAATACCTCTATAGTTCAGAGGATCGTGCTTATCTCCTTTTTTAAAAAGCATAGACAAGGCGGCAGACCCCCATGAATCAGGCACTCTTTCGGCATCTAATATTTTATTGAAGTGAGTCTCAAAGTAAAGAATCCAGTTAGAAGGAAGAAACTTCAAAAATTCATTTGAAATCTCATCTGGGCCGGCAGCCTTTTCTAGCTTTAGTTTAGCGATACAAGAAACAAGTTCCTTGTGACCAATTGGCGAATCTAATAAAGTATCGGTGAAAGCGGGGAAGGAGATCTCAAAAAATATTTTTGGGGGCGTGATTTGCTGATAAAATTGGTACCATTCATCTAAGGAAATAACTGATACTGTAGAGGAGTACGGCCTGAATTTCTTAAGAGTAAACCAGAATTCTGAAGACTGATGGAACTTCGCCAGAATATCTCTGACTTTATCGATATAAAGTTTCTTCTTAAGTTTTAATAAATTTACATATTTTTTCTTTAGGTCTAGGTAACTTAGCCTATATTCCACCGTAAAGCCTGACTGTTTGAATACGGATAATTCCCCAACCATATCTCTTCTTAAATCAATACAGTCATCATCATACCGGGCTTTATTCGGGAGATGAGAGGATGAGATTCGCGGGCCACCCGTCTTCTTGATCATGTTCGCCCTTTTAGCCGACTCCACTATCGCATGTTTCAAGTTTTCAGATTGTAGATCAATAGATCCTTCATGAAAGTCGAACTGAATTCTATTAGAAAACATCATTGTATCAATAAACTTCTCCTTCCCCTCATGATTCCAGGCAACCTTAAAGGCCACAGGCAAGACACCTCCCCCCCCATCTGAGCCGTCTGCAGATGAATACAACGAATCTGTAACTGGAAAATGATCTGAGTTTGTGACTATCAGATTGACCTCGAAATCTTCAACTAAAGTTAAACAAAGGGCATTAAACCAAATAAAATCGACTGTACTGCGACCAGTGGGTGCCAAATAGGTTATTTTGCCTGGATCATCACTTGTAGAACGGCCATTTAGACAGAAAAAGTTCCTGTCTTCCATAAACCCTAGTAATAGCCTCCCTCTATTGCACACTTTGAGATCATACGAATTTCTACACTTAAATAAATTAATACCCTCTAGAAAAATATCAGGAATAACACCCTCAGCTCCAAGGTGAGCATTGAAATCTCCCCCTAAAATTATAGCCACCCCAGGGAACAATTCAGAGAACAAATCCAGTAGACTCTCTAACAGCTCAAGTGCTGGTTCAATATTAACAATAGGTACAAAATAGAAAGTTCCAAAAATA
>NW_021682374.1:416-1012 GCF_001412515.2 Diachasma alloeum | reverse complement strand
TCACATGAGCTGCAATCAGGAGATGTTCCCTCATCTGCCATAGGTCCCTAGACGAAGACGTACACATTGTCTTTTCTAACCAGAATAGTACGCATACNATTTGAAGGGTATGAGGACATTCTCTAGGATACGATGATAGGCCTCATCCATATTCCATGTTGCAACATCCTCAAAGGATGTATACGATTTCTCACATATCTCAAAATCTATATGATGCGACATTTTGTCTATTGAACACATAAATTGATAACTTTCACAAATAACTTTTTCAAATGAATGTAAAAATCCTGTTTCTTCTGTTCAAACTGAGTGAATAATAATTACGATGTGGTACTATCGAAATTCAATGGTGAACTGACGATGTTTACGAGAGTTTATGCAAGCTGATCTCATATGAGGAGAGGGAGGATGGGGTTTCAAAGAATCCATGTATACCGAACGTGGTGCAGTGATTTTGTGTATATTATCAACGTCGATACTGGCACAGAGGGCACTCTGCTATTGGTGGAGGCATTGGACTGAGTGGTATTGTACCCAATGAAGACCAATGCGTGCGACAATAGCGTAAACCAGCGATGCTTGGATCTCTCTTCATC
>NW_021682374.1:0-189 GCF_001412515.2 Diachasma alloeum | reverse complement strand
GTATTGTACCCAATGAAGACCAATGCGTGCGACAATAGCGTAAACCAGCGATGCTTGGATCTCTCTTCATCATCTCTGGCAATTTCTCCCAAGCTTCATCAACAGTGTCCTTGGCAACGGTTGCGATGAAGTGTTTGGGCAGATAAGAAATTTCCTGGCTTGTCAACGAATTCAAATGTTGATTTTCAC
>NW_021682373.1:1328-1979 GCF_001412515.2 Diachasma alloeum | reverse complement strand
ATCGTTAGTCACGTGCGAAATTTTGAGTGTACCCACGCAACGTAATTGTCCCACGTGGATTAATATTTTNGTCGATCGTTAGTCACGTGCGAAATTTTGAGTGTACCCACGCAACGTAATTGTCCCACGTGGATTAATATTTTTTTTGGAGGAGCCGTACCGATCCAGGATGGTCCGAAAAGGGAAGAGGACCTCTAAACACAGGAAGATCGTGAGTTTTTAGTTCGATTTATTCATTTATGTATTTTTCCGAATTCATTTTCGGCTTTTCGTTATTCGACCACGGGATCTTCAGCCCCGTACGTCGCATTTTATTCCGGTAAAACGGTGATTATGACGCTTAATCCAAATTATGAGGTGCCGATCCCCCCCTTTTTTTTTCACTCATGATTGGGTGGTTTTCGGGATTTTTTGTAGGTTATTCAAGGGGATAATTACTCCCGTCCAATTGCCAGAGCGCGTCCATCCCCGTTATACGTGGGCTTTTGCGCGTGAGAAATTCCACTCGTGTTTGAATTGAGTTGTTTCGCGTAGATAGTTAAAATTAAAGTTTGTGGGTCAATGTATTCGGGGGGGCTTCCCTGAGTAATTTATCTCAGGGTTTCCGAAAATTCGCTCTGCCGATTTCCGGATATTCAATTTTTGGTCCTT
>NW_021682373.1:0-1147 GCF_001412515.2 Diachasma alloeum | reverse complement strand
CCCCCCGACTCTCGACTCCCCCTCAGATACTCATCCACGTTTACACGTGACTATTCTCGCTTTACGCGAGCCTTTTAGCGTTTAGAATTCCGCTCGGGGATTAATGAACCTGGAGCGGCTAATTGTTAGGGAAAAAAATTTTTTTTTTGTATTGTTGTCTTCGGTAGACTCTCCCGGACATTTTGTCTCAGGGTCCGTAATTTTTGACTCTGCCATTTTCGAGTTATGGCAAGTTGAGTTTTACGGAATTTCAGCCGTTTTGGCTGGTACGAAAAATCGATGATTGAATACGTTCTTCTCTCTATCGCTCCCATTGTCGCTCGCATACCTTTCCCCCCACTTCTCGGAATTCTCGAGTATTTAGGGATTAGCGGGTATTTCTACTCTCCCCAAATGTTTATTTCGGGATATTTGAGGTATTTATCGGTGATATTAATTTCTTCGAATCTTTTTGTTAGATTAGACTAATTCCTATCAGAGTGCGAAATTAACATTATGATTATTATTATTATCAGTATTGTTAGCTATTAATTGTAGATTTTTTCCTTTTTTTTTTATATAAATATATTTTTTTTGAGAGAATTGAAATGCCTTTTTTTGAAAAATTGGTGATTGACTAATTTCAATAGTGAAACAAGTAAGGTCAATACCGATTTCTTCTCTTTTTTTTGTAGTTTTAACCACCCAATACCCGTCTCCACCTGAAATCCACCCCTCGCTCCACAACCTAGCCCACTGAGCGAACCAGGGACCGCTACTTTTCCCCAAAAATCTAGTTTCCTCCTTTTTTTTGTACGTTTTAGTTTTTCGACTTAGTAGAGTTGATTTTATGGATTCGTCCGGTTTGGTAATTCCGGTTAAAAATTACCTGGCGCCCATGGATTTTTTTTTGCATTTTGAGTTTAACTAGATGACGGGGAAGAAGGACGAAGGTAATAGACAGTTGACCNTTTTGTGGATTCGTCCGGTTTGGTAATTCCGGTTAAAAATTACCTGGCGCCCATGGATTTTTTTTTGCATTTTGAGTTTAACTAGATGACGGGGAAGAAGGACGAAGGTAATAGACAGTTGACCCCCATACGAAAATGTCACGTTACAGTACTGTGATGTGTCATCAGGTACAGTGCGTCCATATGTGCCTGGCCAG
>NW_021682372.1:2136-2277 GCF_001412515.2 Diachasma alloeum | reverse complement strand
TCCCTTAGTCGCAATTAGGGTGGGAGGAATGAATTTTTGAATTGAAAATGTTTTTTTTTCCATCTCTTCGCACTTTAAAAAATTCATTCCTTCCTCCCTAACTGGCCCTAAGGGATAAAATTTGTGTCACTTATTGAGTAT
>NW_021682372.1:0-1949 GCF_001412515.2 Diachasma alloeum | reverse complement strand
AGCATGAGAAGTAGGTCTTTTTACCGTTGAGCAGTATAAAAGTGAGAAATGCACTACTTAGGAGTGAAAAAGTGAGAATTGAACTACTTAGGACTGAAAAACGTGTGGCGCCACCCCAGCGTTAATGTACCAAAATATAAAACTACATATAAAAACTGATAAATTCAGCCAGTGAATCCCCTTCATTATCTTCAAAATTGTTAAATTTTAAATTTGAAAATACACCTGAAAATTAAAATGAAAAATAAATTATTAAAAAATCTTAATTTTGATAATAATAATATTAGAAATATCATTTCATAGAAAATTTTTTATTGAAACTCTGAAATAAACTACAACGTAAACGCAAGAATAATACTCATAGTTTAAATAATAAAATCTAACAAAACAATCAGTTATGCCCATCTATCTCAACTAAGATCTCGAGATTCACTTATTTTCCTTATTTTCTTTATCAAATACTTTAAAATTTGAGCAATTGTAAAAATTGAGATTGATATTTGGATGGGAACGTAGAAGTTGATTCAACTGTAGATTTGGAGCAGGATCTGGTGAGACATCATGAAGTGGAATTGGTGAGATGTCGTTGATCACAGGTTGGGGAATACGATTACAGAGAGATGATGGTGATTTGTTGGCTTCTCTTGGAGTTGTTGCTGGTTTCTTGATGGCGTTCTTTATTTGGGCAGCAACTTTCTTCTTTTGACCCTCAGACTCCTCCGCATATCCTTCAGCGATTGTACCAGACTTCCAGCCACCCGCTCTCTTTAATGTTAATGTATCAGCGCCTGAATCAACCAGGACTGTTGCCCCCGAACGTCTATAGCAATGTCCAGTATAACGACTAGCATTAGGAAGATTCAGATACTCAGCGACCTCCCTTGGAATACCACTCATTTTGTGCTGGCCCATGACCTGACGAACACATCTTCCATTCTGATATTTGACGAAGAAGTTATTCTTCTCAAAATCTTTGGGTCGAAGAGAAATGTATCTTTTCAAGAGTGGATAGTATTCCTCATCCACAACAAAAACTCGAGATTTATTAGTCTTCACGATCTCTCGAGGAAGAGTGAAGGTATAGAATGTGGACCGATCTACGACATTTTCCACCTTCATTTGGTATAATTCTGCTGTCCTACACAATCCAGAAAACCCAATAATCAAGGCAACCTATTAGAAAACAATTAGCTTCAGTTTCACCCCATTCAATAATTTGTAATATATTTGATCAGAAATATTCAGAAATATTTGATTCATTACCTTAATTGCCAAATAAATTACGTCAGGAGCTTCACGTATGAAAGTGTCGATATTTTCATCATTCAACACCTGAGACTTCTTTGGCTCGTAGCCTTTGGAATTCACAGCCAGAAAATTCCGTACTTTGGGGAATTGACTGATGTCAATCGCCTCATAAGTTGAGAGTGTTTTTTTCAGCATCGAAAAACGAGACCAGAGAGTTGTGGGTTTGGCCTTTCTTGCCACGCAGTGAAAATACCCCAATAGCACAAAATCAGTAATTTTCTTTATTTTTTTCTGCTGCATCCAATCCTTGAAGGCAATGTAGACTTTGTCGTAAAGACGCTTGGACACTCCTGGTATCAAACGAACTTCTGCGTCTTTAGCATCCTGCATCACATCGGCCGGGATGTAATCCTCATCACTCACAGACATTTCATCTCCATCTCTTGATTGCACTTGTATCGGCGACCCAGGTTCAACATTCAATGAATGACTGTCCTGATGACTGAACACATCTGGCGTCTGAGATTCATCATCGCTATCAGGAATTATCACATCCATTTTCACATTTAAGTTTTGCACTGATTGTTTGTTGACTGGAGGTTGGAAAGTATTGCGTAATACTGCCAATTCACTGCGTCGTTTCGCCAATCCATCATAGCAAGATGGATGCCACGACGATAACCCGAAAATTGGCGGAAGAA
>NW_021682371.1:476-1538 GCF_001412515.2 Diachasma alloeum | reverse complement strand
AAGGGAATGAGCGAGGGGACGGATGTCAAGTCGGGAAACGACAAACACACCCATTTTGCCTCATTTTTTCGTAATGAGTGCGAGAAGCGGGGGGGTTGGGAGTCAATCTGCGAAATGGCTTACAGACCCATTTCGCCTCATTTGTTGTTTTTTTCTCAATGAGCGAGAGGGGCGGGGGGTGTCAATTCGGGGAATGACAAATTAATCCATTTTGCCCCAATGTTTTCTTAATGAGGGGAAGGGGGGGCGTAAATTTTCACGAACCCATTCTGCCCTTTCTGTTGAATTTTGAAATCCCTAATTGTGGGTTTCATTTGGGGGGGCGCGGGGTGTCAACTCGGGAAATGACAAACCAACCCATTATGCCCCATTATTTTCTTCGTGAGCGAAAGGGGCGAGGGGTGGCAGGAGGGGGATGTCAATTCGGGAAATTTCTCACGAACCCATTCTGCTTCTTCCGTTGAATTTTGAAATCCATAATTATAGGTTTCATTCGGGGGAAGGGGGGTGTCAACTCGAGAAATGACAAACAAACCCATTTTGCCCCACGGTTCTCCTCATGAGGGGAGGGGGAAGTTAATTTGACACATGGCCTACAGAACCATTGGGCCCCATTTGTTCCTTTTTCTCTATGAGCATGAGGGGGGCGGGGGGTGTCAATTTGGGAAATGACTTAGAAACCCATTTTGCCCCATTACTTGAATTTCAAAATCCATTACTGCAGGTAGGGACGAGTGGTGGGCAGGGGGTGTCAACTCGGGAAATGACAAACAAACCCATTCTGCCCCATTATTTTCTTCGTGAGCGAAAGTGGCGAGGGGCGGCAGGGGCGGGATGTCAATTCAGGAAATTTCTCACGAACCCATTCTGCTTCTTCCGTTGAATTTTGAAATCCATAATTATGGGTTTCATTCGGGGGGTAGGGGGGTGTCAACTCGAGAAATGACAAACAAACCCATTTTGCCCCACGGTTCTCCTCATGAGGGGAGGAGGAAGTTAATTTGACACATGGTCTACAGAACCATTGGGCCCCATTTGTTCCTTTTTCTCTATGAGCATGAG
>NW_021682371.1:0-111 GCF_001412515.2 Diachasma alloeum | reverse complement strand
TCTTCCGATCCATTTTGCCCCATTACTTGAATTTCAAAATCCATTACTGCAGGTAGGGACGAGTGGTGGGCAGGGGGCGTCAACTCGGGAAATGACAAACAAACCCATTTT
>NW_021682370.1:1282-1393 GCF_001412515.2 Diachasma alloeum | reverse complement strand
TACTTGAGATTAAGGAATGAAACCGCTGTCATTTATTGAGAATTTAATTTTCTAGCGATCGGCATCGGTTTCATTCCTCCATCTTAATTAGGGTGGGAGAAATGAATTCGG
>NW_021682370.1:0-977 GCF_001412515.2 Diachasma alloeum | reverse complement strand
CTTTGGTTTCATTCCTTCATCTCAATTAGGGAGGCGAGAAACTAATTTTTGAATGGGAAGAACTTGTTCGAAGTTACTGCGCGTTTTGAAAATTCATTCCTCCTCTCCTAATAGAGACTAAGGGAATGAAACCACTGTCATTTATTGAGAATATTATTCTCGATCGATAGATGTTGCGTTCATTCCCTCTTCGCAATTAGGCGGGCAGGGGGGGGGGGGAGAAATGAATTTTCTAATCGGTGGAGCCCCTCCGCGCTCACTCGATGCCGGCGAACCGTTCGGGGTTCCTCCGCGGTTTTGAAAATGCATTCCTCCGCTGATACTTGAGTAGGATAGGATAGAATTCCCCGAAGATTCCAAAAAGCTTCATTGTTCTTCGTGCATGAAAAATGGGGATCTTCGGGAAACTCCTTGCGATCACAAGACTTTTACCGATTTATTTTTCTCCGTGTGACGTCCGTATAGAAGATCAAAAAATCAATTTAATAATAGGATAAATGGAGTGGAGATAAAAACGTGAATATCTCGGAAATTAGATGCGATAAAATGGGCCCTTTTCACGTGGACGTACACATATAATTGGACTGAAATTTATAGAAATTTTTAATTTGCTATGACGAAATTCCTTGAAATTTCCGTATTACGGCAACGCGATAAAAATTCCCAATAAATGTTCCCGGAATTTTCGCGAAAATATTACTGAAAACTACAGACATCATTCCTGAATTCAAGACTTTCCTTTGATTTTCAGGACCATGTCACTAGAAATTTTTTACAAAATGACTTAATTTTAACATTGCTTGCTCATTGCATTTCAGAAATGCAGCTGCTTAAAAAAGACACATCGATTCCTAGGAACGTTTTTTTTTTCTCAGTAAACAGACAATTTCTCTGCGAGAAATCTCAGAGTGGAATTTTTGGATTTTTGTTCACTCTGGATTAATTTTTTAAAGATTCAAATTGAT
This sequence comes from Diachasma alloeum, assembly GCF_001412515.2. Taxonomy (NCBI): domain Eukaryota; kingdom Metazoa; phylum Arthropoda; class Insecta; order Hymenoptera; family Braconidae; genus Diachasma; species Diachasma alloeum. The sequence continues at coordinate 12 of NW_021682370.1, read as the reverse complement.
CCTTGATTCATT
>NW_021682369.1:457-2050 GCF_001412515.2 Diachasma alloeum | reverse complement strand
TCTGTAGACCATTCACGAAGATGATTTGTGCGTCCGCCAGAATCAACTCAATGTCGTCTTCCAGGTGATCGTAGGGGATGAAACCGNAAACCTGATTCCCACGGGATCCCATGATAGTTGTTGGTGAGCCATCTATTCGTCTTCTGGTATTTTAATGGTAACTCACTCCATTCATATGGGGGTTCGTAATGGAGACATGCACACTCATTTTTCTGAACCGCTTGAAGTCCCAATTCTTTCACAATAAATTGATTATTTGGGGACTGAAATCCTTGCATATCCATACAGTACATTTTCACTCTTCTCACTATAAACGTTAGCGTAATGGTTTGAGATGAAACTTTGGATTGAGTATGGTGTCAGTTCAGTGCTCGGTTTTTATAGAATCTCCCCCACTCTTTTCAAACCATGAGAATGTGCATGAATATTCTAGAAAAACTAAAAATATCAATGACATCAATCTCTTTTCACATTAATCCGTGGATTATCATAGTATCATATTCCATACGAGTCTCATTGAGTCTTATGGGATACCCCCACCACGAACTAATCGGTGAGTCATCAACAGAGCAGACATACTGAGTAGAAATTATGGGAAACCCCCACCAAGCGCGCGATTCGATGAGTCATCGGCATGACCATTAGTCTGAGTGACTCATCGATGACGTCATCTTCGAGAACATTCGATGACCATGCTTCGGCGATGACGTCATCCTCGAGAACATTCGATGACCATGCTGCCACCTAGGGGCGGGCGCTGGAAGCTTTATCCAGAACCTGCCCTGTTTAACTAATTGCGCCAGTGAGAAAAATAATAGTTTCGCGGCGCACAGTGGCTCACGACAATTAAAAATTCACCTCTGCCCTCCTAATTGAGATTAAGGGATGAAAAAAAGGCAATTCGATGGAGAATTAAATTCTCCATTAATTAACCCTCTTTCATCCCTTAAACTTTGTAACAAAAAATATGAACTGCCATGAAACTCAGGGACCAGTAAGAAAAATAATTCTTTCGCGGCGCACACTGACTTNTCTCCCCTCCTAATTGAGGTTAAGAGATGAAAAAAAGGCAGTTCGACGGAGAATTAAATTCCTCACCAATAAACCCTCTTTCATTCCTTAATCTCTGTAACAAAAAAATATAAACTGCCATGAAACTCAGGGGCCAGTGAGAAAAATAATAGTTTCGCGGCGCACAGTCGCTCACGATAATTAAAAATTGACCTCTCCCATCCTAATTGAGATTAAGGGATGAAAAAAAGGCAATTCGACGGAGAATTAAATTCTCCATTAATTAACCCTCTTTCATCCCTTAATCTCAATTAGGAGGGGAGAGGGGAATTTTTAATTCGCGGGCGAATGGTGAAAAGTCAGTGTGCGCCGTGAAAGAATTGTCTTTCTTACTGGCCCCTGAGTTTCATGGCAGTTTATATTTTTTTGTTACAGAGATTAAGGGATGAAAGAGGGTTAATTAATGGAGAATTTAATTCTCCGTCGAACCGCCCTTTTTTCATCCCTTAATCTCTGTAACAAAAAAATATAAACTGCCATGAAACTCAGGGGCCAGTAAGAAAGACAATTCTTTCGCGGCGC
>NW_021682369.1:0-263 GCF_001412515.2 Diachasma alloeum | reverse complement strand
TATGCCAATGATCCGGGTTCGCTTCCCGGCACCGGCAGTCAAAATTTATAGTGCTCTAATCTCACAGTTTCACTGCCGAGCGGTAGTCCCGTCAAAAAGGACGACTGTACCAGGGCAGGTTTTTCCCTCAAATGAGATTTTCCCTCCCTTCAGCAAATGCGGTACAGGGGGTGGAGGGGGGTGGGAAGGTAACAACTCGTAAAGACACGAAAGCGTATACGAGAAGAAAAAAATTTGAAATTTAACAATAAAAACTGCCATCA
>NW_021682368.1:11373-11803 GCF_001412515.2 Diachasma alloeum | reverse complement strand
TGATGCTCGCCCCGAAGCCTTTGCTCCCCTAAGAGCCAATGCCCCTGGCCAGATGGAAGTCGCCCAGGCGATAGAGACGCCGGTGAAAGCCAACATCGTGCAGGTTGCCACTGCCCCTCTCACAACCCCAATCCCTATGGAGATGGGTAACTCTAATGTTCTCGTTGAAGCCTACAATGCGCTTCAAAGTAGTGCTCCTCTTGAAGACGCCATGGAAGAGGAAGGTAGCGCTCGCATCGACGACGACATAGAGGGGGAAGAAATTGCTTCCGCTGAAGTTGAAGCCGGAGGAGAAACTGCTTCCACTGAAGCCGAAGCCGGAGGAGACGCTACTGCTCCCCTTGGAGCCGGAGAGCCAATTGCTTCCCCGGAAGCCGAGACTGAGGCGGAGATTACTGCTCCCCTTGAAGCCGGAGAGCAAATTGCTTCC
>NW_021682368.1:0-6747 GCF_001412515.2 Diachasma alloeum | reverse complement strand
TTTTTTTTGAGATAAGAATATTTTCTCTCTCACTCTCAGGATAAATTGAGTTATTGAGTTTTCCTGATTAATTGAGTTCATGGATTTGAGTTTTGAGATTCATTTCATGTGTATCTTTTTTTTTTTGAGTAATATACCACCCTACATTTCAGCATTAAGTTCAGTGTTTTGCGTATTTATTTTAGAATTATGCCTGATAACATCCGTTTACCATCTCGACCTACCCCTCTCTCCACAACCAACCCCCTGAGCAGCGCGGGAATCCAACACCTTCCCCAGATCCTGTCCGTCCCTTTCTGTCAATTAAGTACGTTTTTGGTTATCTTTAAGGTTTGGAAAATTGAGGTTCTCTCGAAAGTCTTCCGCTTCGTTTTTATTCGGTTTGTCGTCTCCGAGCAAAAGGCGGCTGGCGCCCAACAATAAGTTTTTTTGAGTATCGGATCTAGGGAAAAGGGTGAGTTAACGGGTTTTTTCCTCCCCCATGGGAAAATCATGTTACAATACAGTGAGACAGAAGCTATCGGTTTTCAAGTTCATTTGAAGAAGCTATCACTTGTTTCACCCGTGGGTTACGCGATGATCTTTTATCCAGACTTCTAACTCAGGAAAGACCCAATTCATTGGAGGATGCAATTGATAGCGCGATCAAGTTAGAACAAGAGCACGTGGAAAGATCTCGTCACCTACAAATTTCCTCAAAATCGAGAGCACCCCACATTAAAGTCTATAATACGGGGTATTCATCTAATTATGATCGTGAGATTATTCTTCAAGTTGTCCACAGGAATGCGGTCGTGAGCCAGATCGTGCACGTAATCAGAATCGCGGACGCGAGCGTGAAAGAGATTATCGTGGACATGATAACGGGCGTGATCNTGAGAGCACCCCACATTAAAGTCTATAATACAGGGTATTCATCTAATTATGATCGTGAGAATCGGGCCCGTTGAGACGGAGATTATTCTTCAAGTCGTCCACAGGAACGCGGTCGTGAGCCAGATCGTGCACGTAATCAGAATCGCGGACGCGAGCGTGAAAGAGATTATCGTGGACATGATAACGGGCGTGATCGTCGATATCATTCGGGTAGAAGATTTGACAATCGAAGTCACGGTTATCGAGGAAGTCGTGAAAATTATTCGAGGGATAGACGTCATGATCAACAGAGGAAAGGAAATTGGGGAAATCGCGATACAAACAATTCTACCTTCAAATCTTTAAACTCGAAGGGCGCTCCGTCGGCCAGGAACAGGCGGGGCTATGTGACAATTGCGCGAGCAGAACGCACCGAGTCTGCTACAATATTGAGACCGGAGAAATCGGCAAGCCCCCCACCATCAAATTGAATGATTCAAAAGGCATAAAAATCGGTTCGAGGTTTTTGATCGATACGGGGTCACAACTCAATTTAATTAAGAAACGAGCATTAGGATCGGGGCTGGAGGTCAATAGCAAAATAAAATACAATGTAACTGGTATTGGACGTGGAATGCTGTCGACTCTCGGTGAGGTTGTAATTCCAGTAGAGAGTATAGATATCAAATTTCAAGTTGTGGATAATAAATTCCCAGTTAAACACGATGGAATTCTTGGAATTGACTTTCTCGTTAGACAACAGGCAACATTGAATTTTCAGAAGAAACTTCCAAGCAATCTCCGATTTGGGAAGCAAGAATTCTCCTTTGATTCGCAAGTTACACTCGAATTACCCCCTCGAACGAAAAATTTGATCAGTCTTCCGATCAAAAATGTCGACAAAGAGTCCGGGTACAAAGGTAGAGTGGATGCAGGTCCTGGAGTCTATTTAGGCGAGGTTTTGGCTCAACAAGAGGGTGGAATTGCAAAAATCTTCGCAATTAATACCACAATGAGTCACATTACTCTTACTCTCTCTCTCTGGTGCAGTTAGAGGACTTCAATGTTGTGCCCCCCATTCCTGAAAAAACTCGATCGCAAAATCCTCTCAAATCACATCCCAAAGATTCTGCAGAAAGAATTTCCAAATTGATTAAAGTTTTGAAATTATCAGATCTGAATGAAGCTGAACAAACAAGTGTCCTGCAAGTAGTCAGTCAATTCCCTTATCAATTTTATTTACCAGGTGATAAGTTGGGATCAACTTCTGCCGCAAAACACACTCTTTTCACTACGGATGAAATTCCAATAAACACAAAACAATATCGATTCCCTCCTGTCCACAAGGAAGAGATTAAAAAACAAGTCGAAAGTTTACTGGAAAATGATCTCGTCGGTTATTATCGTCGTTTTATTCCGAACATGGCAAAACTCGCTAAACCATTGACCCGACTATTGAAGAAACAAAATGCTTTCATCTGGGATAAATCTGCTCAAAGTTCATTCGATGAATTAAAAAATATCCTCTGTTCTGAACCTCTTCTGCAATTTCCCAAATTTTCCGAACCCTTTGTCGTGACAACCGATGCATCGAATTATGCCATTGGTGGAGTTTTAAGCCAGGGACCTATTGGCAAAGATCTTCCCATTGCGTATGCGTCACGTACATTGAGAGATGCAGAATTAAATTATTCCACGACTGAGAAAGAGCTCCTTGCAATTATTTTTGGCGTTGAACATTTTCGACCTTATTTATATGGCCATCAGTTTACTCTCGTCACTGATCATCGTCCTTTAGTATGGTTACATAATGCAAAGGATCCTACCTCCAAATTAATGCGTTGGCGTATTCGTTTGAACGAATATGATTACAATACTGTGTACAAACCTGGGAAAATTAATTCAAATGCAGATGCACTCTCTCGAAACCCTACTGACCTCCATATAAACCCTGACCTACATCTACATGACAACTCTTTACCCAATTCTCAGATTTATTTGACCGACCGAAGTACAGAAGCCTCCCTATATCCCGGAGATTTGAATGAAATCCTTGACTGCGCAGACGAGGCATTACTTTCAGATTTCAATGAGAATTGGGATGAGCATGGCAATCAAGATTTTTACGAAAATGAAGAGTTAATATGTTCTTTGTTCCTGGCGCGCGGGAGCATTGTAACAAATTTTAATGAGGTCGACTCAACAATTTCCAATACTGACACTGACAGTGATGATTATGTCACAGCTGACGAAATGGAAGAAACCCTTCTTCACACGAGACTTGTCTCAGAGGAAGAGAGTAGGATTGAATCGTGTTCACCATCAACATCAACACACTCACCGTATTCCGTCAGCCTGTTGACTAACGGTGTTTTCTACGGTGCACCCCTTCAGGCCCCGGTCAGGGAAGTGAAACGTGGCTCTGACACTGAAAATATCTACCTGAAAACCGTGATTAAGTATCCCAAGAAGAGGACTCCGGCCCAGATGGATGTTGCAGTGGCCACCAACGAGGGAAACACATCAGAGAATCGATTCATGTTAGGAAAGACCTCAATAGAATGTAATTCTGTAGAATCCAGCCTTGAAGATCAAGATCTTGCAAATATTTTTACAATTAATAATGATAAAACTCAGCCAGATAAATCCTCGACAACTCCAAAACCTTTTCCCACTATCTTCCATTCAAAGGATTATTTACAGTATCGAAAAGATAATTTACTTCATCTTGCTGCTCATGATTTCAAAATAACCTCTGACATAGGACGAGAATTGCTCGATAGAGATCTTTTCCCTTTAGCAAAGCTGAAAAACGTGGAATGCCAAGTTGGTGACGCATTGACGTATCAAACTGACAAAGAACATTTGATTTTTCATTTGATCATTCGAGAGACCTCCACTTCAGAAACAAATCTTTCTTATCTCAGAAAAGCTTTCCGATCCTTAAAATTAATTATGGATGATAAAGGGGTGAAAAGTTTCAGCATAGCTGCTTATGATTCTGAGTTGGACGCATTTGAATGGTCGGAAGTAGGGACACTTCTGAAAGATATCTTCAATAATTCTGATTATATCATCACAATCTGTACCGGAGAGATTGAATTCCCGCTCGTTGAAGAAAGAGAGAAAATTATTCGAGAATATCACGAATCAGTCGCGTCAGGACACCCTGGAGTAACAAAACTTTATCATAAAATTCGTGAGTATTTTTATTGGCCCCGAATGCGTAGGCAAATTGTAGATTTCGTTCGTATGTGTGAGAGTTGTCAGAGAAATAAACTTCTCGCTAGAGAGACAAAACAGCCCATGCGCATCACTGATACTCCCAAAAGAGCTTTTGAAAAAATTCAGATTGATATCGTTGGACCCTTACCCAAGACTGAAAGAAATAATCGTTATTTATTAACAATCCAGGACAATCTCACAAAATACTCTGATGCTATTCCTCTCGCTACTATTGACTCAGTCACCATCGCCCTCGCATTATCTGAACAATTCATTAGTCGATTTGGATGTCATAGGACAATTCACACGCTGAGAAGTAATTTCATCAGTAAAATCATGGCAAATGTCTGTAAAATCTTCAAGATTCAAAGAATCACATCGACCGCATTTCACCCAGAGTCTTTAGGGTCGTTAGAACGCGCTCATCGCGTATTTGTTGATTATCTCAAACATTACTGCAATAAAACCGATTGGGACGATTGGATTAGGTTTGGGATCTTCGCGTATAATACCTCAGTTCACGAAGGCACTGGTTTTACCCCTCATGAACTCGTGTTTGGCGCGAGGGCCGTTCTCCCCTCAGAATTTGCTAAAGAAAAGGTACCCCGGACATTCGTTAAATATCTTGATGACCTCTTTACTAAAATCACGACCACTCAGGCTAAAGCGGCAGAAAATTTAGAAAGGGCCAAAGAAAAGAGCAAAATTTACTATGATAAAAATCTAAATCAAAAAAACTTCTCTGTCGGAGATCATGTATACCTAAGAAAAGAATCAAAGACCTCGAAATTTGAATTTAATTGGACAGTACCGTATGAAATAATTCGCATGCATGGTAAATTAAATGCAGAGATTGCTCTTGATCGTGTTAAACGAAAAATTGTTCACACAAATAAATTAAAACACGCATTTTTCAAAAACTGTGATGAAGAGATGACTCATGTTACCGAAAATGTTTGAGAATAATGATTATGTTTATTTTTGCTAGTACAAAAATTTAGTAATATTAGTTTATAAAAAGATGTTTATTAAACAATCTTTTTAAATAAGGGGGAAGGTGTCGCGTAAACCACTAGTTACCATATAGAGTCCCTATGACTACCATTATTCCACTAGATTATACCATTGAGATTCAAATATTTTTATCTGATAATTTTATAAATCCAATATTATTTTTAAGCNGATTATTCCAATAGATTATACCATTGAGATTCAAATATTTTTATCTGATAATCTTATAAATGCAATATTATTTTTAAGCTATTTGAAATATTCCCACGGTTTTGGAAACAAGAAAATATAGAATTTAGGAAAGTAAGTTCGAGAAATTCGTAAACAGGAAACGAGTAATAAATCTAAAGAGTCTTTCGACGTAGCTCAGGCCATCCAAAAATAAAAGATCCTTTGTATTGTGTTTTTTATATAGAGTTTTCGAGCGCAATTCTAGCTTGACATTAAACCGTTCGAGTCGTAAAACCTTTTTCTGGAGACAGTTTATTTTCCCCGGGTGAAATTCAAGCATTTTCTGTCTCTCCCGAAAAACCACATGTAAGGCCCTTTGTTCAAGTCACGTAGACTCGAGAGTTGGGGCTGGGCCAGCTCGAGCGATCGCGGGGGTGTTAGACCAATCCTCTTCACTGGATTCAAGGCCACGATTGGTCCCCTACTCTTTTCTGTGGGATGAGCCCTTCGTCTTCGACACTTAGACTAATTTTTAGAGTAAGAGTAAGGGCAGATCCACCCCATACGTGGATACGAGAAGTTCGAGAGAAATTGTTATCGTCTTCTCAAGTTTTAAAAACCCAAAGTGTTGTTGTAAAATATCTTCTAAGTTTTGAAAAGTAAATNTTAAAAACCCAAAGTGTTGTTGTAAAATATCTTCTAAGTTTCGAAAAGTAAATATAAACGTTTCGATTGGATTATCTAATTTATGGCACGCTGTGCAATAAGTCGAGTTAATCGATAAAGCGAAGCGCAGCGTGCTTCAAACGCGACTTCTGCACGATGTGGCATAAAATAGTATAGACCACTCGGGCATAAACTTCGTTTTCAACGAATGTGAATACAGACCTCGCCTTTTCGTCGAAAACGAAATTTGTACCCTTGTACTCTAATGTACTATAAATTGGTGTTCGTGATCAATTATTTTTATTCGAAAATTCCCGCACTTGTGGAGCAGAGTGCTTTAGCGCTCCACGGGCATTGGACCTGCCATCTGTTCAACGGAGAACCAGCTTGGAACGTAGCAGGACACCTCCACCAGAGATAATAGGGGAGATTGCTCAGGCTTATGGGAACTGTTCGAACAGAGTTTCGTAGCGGTGGCGCGCATGAACTAATCGAGAGGCCGTCTCTGTGGGTAAAGAAATTTTCATCTATTACCATGGAAACAGTCAATAACAGGGATGCCTTCCCAATCGTAAATCCAACATGAAACCTCCTTTGCATTCACTCATCCGCTTGATTATCCCATTTTCGTTCATACAACTTCTTATTGTCTTAATTTGTAAATTAGTTGATCATAAAGGAGAGGGAGAGAAGGAATTATGAAGTCTTGAGCGAAAGAGGATCATTTATTTGAATTTCTATACAACTAGNAATAACAGGGATGCCTTCCCAATCGTAAATCCAACATGAAACCTCCTTTGCATTCACTCATCCGCTTGA